>NW_027285607.1:0-36894 GCF_040894005.1 Engystomops pustulosus | reverse complement strand
CAATGCATTTCATGCTAAAAGAGCTAAGATCGTGATTGTCTCTGTTGCTGAATGAGCTAGGACGCTATTCAACTCTAATCTAAGAGAGACTCACTAACTTCATGTAGGAACACCGTTACTTTTGTCTCCTAACTCATTTTCCCTAACAAGACAACCTCAATGATAAGACGCACACTGTTTTCAATGCATTTCTTGCTAAAAGAGCTAAGATCGTGATTGTCTCTGTTGCTGAATAAGCTTAGGACGCTATTCAACTCTAATCTAAGAGAGACTCACTAACTTCATGTAGGAACACTGTTACTTTGTCTCCTAACTCATTTTCCTAACAAGACAACCTCAATGATAAGACGCACACTGTTTTCAATGCATTTCTTGCTAAAAGAGCTAAGATCGTGATTGTCTCTGTTGCTGAATGAGCTAGGACGCTATTCAACTCTAATCTAAGAGAGACTCACTAACTTCATGTAGGAACACCGTTACTTTGTCTCCTAACTCATTTTCCTAACAAGACAACCTCAATGATAAGACGCACACTGTTTTCAATGCATTTCTTGCTAAAAGAGCTAAGATCGTGATTGTCTCTGTTGCTGAATGAGCTAGGACGCTATTCAACTCTAATCTAAGAGAGACTCACTAACTTCATGTAGGAACACCGTTACTTTGTCTCCTAACTCATTTTCCTAACAAGACAACCTCAATGATAAGACGCACACTGTTTTCAATGCATTTCTTGCTAAAAGAGCTAAGATCGTGATTGTCTCTGTTGCTGAATGAGCTAGGACGCTATTCAACTCTAATCTAAGAGAGACTCACTAACTTCATGTAGGAACACCGTTACTTTGTCTCCTAACTCATTTTCCTAACAAGACAACCTCAATGATAAGACGCACACTGTTTTCAATGCATTTCTTGCTAAAAGAGCTAAGATCGTGATTGTCTCTGTTGCTAAATGAGCTAGGACGCTATTCAACTCTAATCTAAGAGAGACTCACTAACTTCATGTAGGAACACCGTTACTTTGTCTCCTAACTCATTTTCCTAACAAGACAACCTCAATGATAAGACGCACACTGTTTTCAATGCATTTCCTGCTAAAAGAGCTAAGATCGTGATTGTCTCTGTTGCTGAATGAGCTAGGACGCTATTCAACTCTAATCTAAGAGAGACTCACTAACTTCATGTAGGAACACCGTTACTTTGTCTCCTAACTCATTTTCCTAACAAGACAACCTCAATGATAAGACGCACACTGTTTTCAATGCATTTCTTGCTAAAAGAGCTAAGATCGTGATTGTTTCTGTTGCTGAATGAGCTAGGACGCTATTCAACTCTAATCTAAGAGAGACTCACTAACTTCATGTAGGAACACCGTTACTTTGTCTCCTAACTCATTTTCCTAACAAGACAACCTCAATGATAAGACGCACACTGTTTTCAATGCATTTCTTGCTAAAAGAGCTAAGATCGTGATTGTCTCTGTTGCTGAATGAGCTAGGACGCTATTCAACTCTAATCTAAGAGAGACTCACTAACTTCATGTAGGAACACCGTTACTTTGTCTCCTAACTCATTTTCCTAACAAGACAACCTCAATGATAAGACGCACACTGTTTTCAATGCATTTCTTGCTAAAAGAGCTAAGATCGTGATTGTCTCTGTTGCTGAATGAGCTAGGACGCTATTCAACTCTAATCTAAGAGAGACTCACTAACTTCATGTAGGAACACCGTTACTTTGTCTCCTAACTCATTTTCCTAACAAGACAACCTCAATGATAAGACGCACACTGTTTTCAATGCATTTCTTGCTAAAAGAGCTAAGATCGTGATTGTCTCTGTTGCTGAATGAGCTAGGACGCTATTCAACTCTAATCTAAGAGAGACTCACTAACTTCATGTAGGAACACCGTTACTTTGTCTCCTAACTCATTTTCCTAACAAGACAACCTCAATGATAAGACGCACACTGTTTTCAATGCATTTCTTGCTAAAAGAGCTAAGATCGTGATTGTCTCTGTTGCTGAATGAGCTAGGACGCTATTCAACTCTAATCTAAGAGAGACTCACTAACTTCATGTAGGAACACCGTTACTTTGTCTCCTAACTCATTTTCCTAACAAGACAACCTCAATGATAAGACGCACACTGTTTTCAATGCATTTCTTGCTAAAAGAGCTAAGATCGTGATTGTCTCTGTTGCTGAATGAGCTAGGACGCTATTCAACTCTAATCTAAGAGAGACTCACTAACTTCATGTAGGAACACCGTTACTTTGTCTCCTAACTCATTTTTCCTAACAAGACAACCTCAATGATAAGACGCACACTGTTTTCAATGCATTTCTTGCTAAAAGAGCTAAGATCGTGATTGTCTCTGTTGCTGAATGAGCTAGGACGCTATTCAACTCTAATCTAAGAGAGACTCACTAACTTCATGTAGGAACACCGTTACTTTGTCTCCTAACTCATTTTCCTAACAAGACAACCTCAATGATAAGACGCACACTGTTTTCAATGCATTTCTTGCTAAAAGAGCTAAGATCGTGATTGTCTCTGTTGCTGAATGAGCTTAGGACGCTATTCAACTCTAATCTAAGAGAGACTCACTAACTTCATGTAGGAACACCGTTACTTTGTCTCCTAACTCATTTTCCTAACAAGACAACCTCAATGATAAGACGCACACTGTTTTCAATGCATTTCTTGCTAAAAGAGCTAAGATCGTGATTGTCTCTGTTGCTGAATGAGCTAGGACGCTATTCAACTCTAATCTAAGAGAGACTCACTAACTTCATGTAGGAACACCGTTACTTTGTCTCCTAACTCATTTTCCTAACAAGACAACCTCAATGATAAGACGCACACTGTTTTCAATGCATTTCCTGCTAAAAGAGCTAAGATCGTGATTGTCTCTGTTGCTGAATGAGCTAGGACGCTATTAAACTCTAATCTAAGAGAGACTCACTAACTTCATGTAGGAACACCGTTACTTTGTCTCCTAACGCATTTTCCTAACAAGACAACCTCAATGATAAGACGCACACTGTTTTCAATGCATTTCTTGCTAAAAGAGCTAAGATCGTGATTGTTTCTGTTGCTGAATGAGCTATGACGCTATTCAACTCTAATCTAAGAGAGACTCACTAACTTCATGTAGGAACACCTTTACTTTGTCTCCTAACTCATTTTCCTAACAAGACAACCTCAATGATAAGACGCACACTGTTTTCAATGCATTTCTTGCTAAAAGAGCTAAGATCGTGATTGTCTCTGTTGCTGAATGAGCTAGGACGCTATTCAACTCTAATCTAAGAGAGACTCACTAACTTCATGTAGGAACACCGTTACTTTGTCTCCTAACTCATTTTCCTTACAAGACAACCTCAATGATAAGACGCACACTGTTTTCAATGCATTTCTTGCTAAAAGAGCTAAGATCGTGATTGTCTCTGTTGCTGAATGAGCTAGGACGCTATTCAATTCTAATCTAAGAGAGACTCACTAACTTCATGTAGGAACACCATTACTTTGTCTCCTAACTCATTTTCCTAACAAGACAACCTCAATGATAAGACGCACACTGTTTTCAATGCATTTCTTGCTAAAAGAGCTAAGATCGTGATTGTCTCTGTTGCTGAATGAGTTAGGACGCTATTCAACTCTAATCTAAGAGAGACTCACTAACTTCATGTAGGAACACCGTTACTTTGTCTCCTAACTCATTTTCCTAACAAGACAACCTCAATGATAAGACGCACACTGTTTTCAATGCATTTCTTGCTAAAAGAGCTAAGATCGTGATTGTCTCTGTTGCTGAATGAGCTAGGACGCTATTCAACTCTAATCTAAGAGAGACTCACTAACTTCATGTAGGAACACCGTTACTTTGTCTCCTAACTCATTTTCCTAACAAGACAACCTCAATGATAAGACGCACACTGTTTTCAATGCATTTCTTGCTAAAAGAGCTAAGATCGTGATTGTCTCTGTTGCTGAATGAGTTAGGACGCTATTCAACTCTAATCTAAGAGAGACTCACTAACTTCATGTAGGAACACCGTTACTTTGTCTCCTAACGCATTTTCCTAACAAGACAACCTCAATGATAAGACGCACACTGTTTTCAATGCATTTCTTGCTCAAAGAGCTAAGATCGTGATTGTCTCTGTTGCTGAATGAGCTAGGACGCTATTCAATTCTAATCTAAGAGAGACTCACTAACTTCATGTAGGAACACCGTTACTTTGTCTCCTAACTCATTTTCCTAACAAGACAACCTCAATGATAAGACGCACACTGTTTTCAATGCATTTCTTGCTAAAAGAGCTAAGATCGTGATTGTCTCTGTTGCTGAATGAGCTAGGACGCTATTCAACTCTAATCTAAGAGAGAATCACTAACTTCATGTAGGAACACCGTTACTTTGTCTCCTAACTCATTTTCCTAACAAGACAACCTCAATGATAAGACGCACACTGTTTTCAATGCATTTCTTGCTAAAAGAGCTAAGATCGTGATTGTCTCTGTTGCTGAATGAGCTAGGACGCTATTCAACTCTAATCTAAGAGAGACTCACTAACTTCATGTAGGAACACCGTTACTTTGTCTCCTAACTCATTTTCCTAACAAGACAACCTCAATGATAAGACGCACACTGTTTTCAATGCATTTCTTGCTTAAAGAGCTAAGATCGTGATTGTCTCTGTTGCTGAATGAGCTAGGACGCTATTCAACTCTAATCTAAGAGAGACTCACTAACTTCATGTAGGAACACCGTTACTTTGTCTCCTAACTCATTTTCCTAACAAGACAACCTCAATGATAAGACGCACACTGTTTTCAATGCATTTCTTGCTAAAAGAGCTAAGATCGTGATTGTCTCTGTTGCTGAATAAGCTTAGGACGCTATTCAACTCTAATCTAAGAGAGACTCACTAACTTCATGTAGGAACACTGTTACTTTGTCTCCTAACTCATTTTCCTAACAAGACAACCTCAATGATAAGACGCACACTGTTTTCAATGCATTTCTTGCTAAAAGAGCTAAGATCGTGATTGTCTCTGTTGCTGAATGAGCTAGGACGCTATTCAACTCTAATCTAAGAGAGACTCACTAACTTCATGTAGGAACACCGTTACTTTGTCTCCTAACTCATTTTCCTAACAAGACAACCTCAATGATAAGACGCACACTGTTTTCAATGCATTTCTTGCTAAAAGAGCTAAGATCGTGATTGTCTCTGTTGCTGAATGAGCTAGGACGCTATTCAACTCTAATCTAAGAGAGACTCACTAACTTCATGTAGGAACACCGTTACTTTGTCTCCTAACTCATTTTCCTAACAAGACAACCTCAATGATAAGACGCACACTGTTTTCAATGCATTTCTTGCTAAAAGAGCTAAGATCGTGATTGTCTCTGTTGCTGAATGAGCTTAGGACGCTATTCAACTCTAATCTAAGAGAGACTCACTAACTTCATGTAGGAACACCGTTACTTTGTCTCCTAACTCATTTTCCTAACAAGACAACCTCAATGATAAGACGCACACTGTTTTCAATGCATTTCTTGCTAAAAGAGCTAAGATCGTGATTGTCTCTGTTGCTGAATGAGCTAGGACGCTATTCAACTCTAATCTAAGAGAGACTCACTAACTTCATGTAGGAACACCGTTACTTTGTCTCCTAACTCATTTTCCTAACAAGACAACCTCAATGATAAGACGCACACTGTTTTCAATGCATTTCCTGCTAAAAGAGCTAAGATCGTGATTGTCTCTGTTGCTGAATGAGCTAGGACGCTATCAAACTCTAATCTAAGAGAGACTCACTAACTTCATGTAGGAACACCGTTACTTTGTCTCCTAACGCATTTTCCTAACAAGACAACCTCAATGATAAGACGCACACTGTTTTCAATGCATTTCTTGCTAAAAGAGCTAAGATCGTGATTGTTTCTGTTGCTGAATGAGCTATGATGCTATTCAACTCTAATCTAAGAGAGACTCACTAACTTCATGTAGGAACACCTTTACTTTGTCTCCTAACTCATTTTCCTAACAAGACAACCTCAATGATAAGACGCACACTGTTTTCAATGCATTTCTTGCTAAAAGAGCTAAGATCGTGATTGTCTCTGTTGCTGAATGAGCTAGGACGCTATTCAACTCTAATCTAAGAGAGACTCACTAACTTCATGTAGGAACACCGTTACTTTGTCTCCTAACTCATTTTCCTAACAAGACAACCTCAATGATAAGACGCACACTGTTTTCAATGCATTTCTTGCTAAAAGAGCTAAGATCGTGATTGTCTCTGTTGCTGAATGAGCTAGGACGCTATTCAACTCTAATCTAAGAGAGACTCACTAACTTCATGTAGGAACACCGTTACTTTGTCTCCTAACTCATTTTCCTAACAAGACAACCTCAATGATAAGACGCACACTGTTTTCAATGCATTTCTTGCTAAAAGAGCTAAGATCGTGATTGTCTCTGTTGCTGAATGAGCTAGGACGCTATTCAACTCTAATCTAAGAGAGACTCACTAACTTCATGTAGGAACACCGTTACTTTGTCTCCTAACTCATTTTCCTAACAAGACAACCTCAATGATAAGACGCACACTGTTTTCAATGCATTTCTTGCTAAAAGAGCTAAGATCGTGATTGTCTCTGTTGCTGAATGAGCTAGGACGCTATTCAACTCTAATCTAAGAGAGACTCACTAACTTCATGTAGGAACACCGTTACTTTGTCTCCTAACTCATTTTCCTAACAAGACAACCTCAATGATAAGACGCACACTGTTTTCAATGCATTTCTTGCTAAAAGAGCTAAGATCGTGATTGTCTCTGTTGCTGAATGAGCTTAGGACGCTATTCAACTCTAATCTAAGAGAGACTCACTAACTTCATGTAGGAACACCGTTACTTTGTCTCCTAACTCATTTTCCTAACAAGACAACCTCAATGATAAGACGCACACTGTTTTCAATGCATTTCTTGCTAAAAGAGCTAAGATCGTGATTGTCTCTGTTGCTGAATGAGCTAGGACGCTATTCAACTCTAATCTAAGAAAGACTCACTAACTTCATGTAGGAACACCGTTACTTTGTCTCCTAACTCATTTTCCTAACAAGACAACCTCAATGATAAGACGCACACTGTTTTCAATGCATTTCTTGCTAAAAGAGCTAAGATCGTGATTGTCTCTGTTGCTGAATGAGCTAGGACGCTATTCAACTCTAATCTAAGAGAGACTCACTAACTTCATGTAGGAACACCGTTACTTTGTCTCCTAACTCATTTTCCTAACAAGACAACCTCAATGATAAGACGCACACTGTTTTCAATGCATTTCTTGCTAAAAGAGCTAAGATCGTGATTGTCTCTGTTGCTGAATGAGCTTAGGACGCTATTCAACTCTAATCTAAGAGAGACTCACTAACTTCATGTAGGAACACCGTTACTTTGTCTCCTAACTCATTTTCCCAACAAGACAACCTCAATGATAAGACGCACACTGTTTTCAATGCATTTCTTGCTAAAAGAGCTAAGATCGTGATTGTCTCTGTTGCTGAATGAGCTAGGACGCTATTCAACTCTAATCTAAGAGAGACTCACTAACTTCATGTAGGAACACCGTTACTTTGTCTCCTAACTCATTTTCCTAACAAGACAACCTCAATGATAAGACGCACACTGTTTTCAATGCATTTCCTGCTAAAAGAGCTAAGATCGTGATTGTCTCTGTTGCTGAATGAGCTAGGACGCTATTAAACTCTAATCTAAGAGAGACTCACTAACTTCATGTAGGAACACCGTTACTTTGTCTCCTAACGCATTTTCCTAACAAGACAACCTCAATGATAAGACGCACACTGTTTTCAATGCATTTCTTGCTAAAAGAGCTAAGATCGTGATTGTTTCTGTTGCTGAATGAGCTATGACGCTATTCAACTCTAATCTAAGAGAGACTCACTAACTTCATGTAGGAACACCTTTACTTTGTCTCCTAACTCATTTTCCTAACAAGACAACCTCAATGATAAGACGCACACTGTTTTCAATGCATTTCTTGCTAAAAGAGCTAAGATCGTGATTGTCTCTGTTGCTGAATGAGCTAGGACGCTATTCAACTCTAATCTAAGAGAGACTCACTAACTTCATGTAGGAACACCGTTACTTTGTCTCCTAACTCATTTTCCTTACAAGACAACCTCAATGATAAGACGCACACTGTTTTCAATGCATTTCTTGCTAAAAGAGCTAAGATCGTGATTGTCTCTGTTGCTGAATGAGCTAGGACGCTATTCAATTCTAATCTAAGAGAGACTCACTAACTTCATGTAGAAACACCGTTACTTTGTCTCCTAACTCATTTTCCTAACAAGACAACCTCAATGATAAGACGCACACTGTTTTCAATGCATTTCTTGCTAAAAGAGCTAAGATCGTGATTGTCTCTGTTGCTGAATGAGTTAGGACGCTATTCAACTCTAATCTAAGAGAGACTCACTAACTTCATGTAGGAACACCGTTACTTTGTCTCCTAACTCATTTTCCTAACAAGACAACCTCAATGATAAGACACACACTGTTTTCAATGCATTTTTTGCTAAAAGAGCTGAGATCGTGATTGTCTCTGTTGCTGAATGAGCTAGGACGCTATTCAACTCTAATCTAAGAGAGACTCACTAACTTCATGTAGGAACACCGTTACTTTGTCTCCTAACTCATTTTCCTAACAAGACAACCTCAATGATAAGACGCACACTGTTTTCAATGCATTTCTTGCTAAAAGAGCTAAAATCGTGATTGTCTCTGTTGCTGAATGAGCTAGGACGCTATTCAACTCTAATCTAAGAGAGACTCACTAACTTCATGTAGGAACACCGTTACTTTGTCTCCTAACGCATTTTCCTAACAAGACAACCTCAATGATAAGACGCACACTGTTTTCAATGCATTTCTTGCTAAAAGAGCTAAGATCGTGATTGTCTCTGTTGCTGAATGAGCTAGGACGCTATTCAACTCTAATCTAAGAGAGACTCACTAACTTCATGTAGGAACACCGTTACTTTGTCTTCTAACTCATTTTCCTAACAAGACAACCTCAATGATAAGACGCACACTGTTTTCAATGCATTTCTTGCTAAAAGAGCTAAGATCGTGATTGTCTCTGTTGCTGAATGAGCTAGGAAGCTATTCAACTCTAATCTAAGAGAGACTCACTAACTTCATGTAGGAACACCGTTACTTTGTCTCCTAACTCATTTTCCTAACAAGACAACCTCAATGATAAGACACACACTGTTTTCAATGCATTTCTTGCTAAAAGAGCTAAGATCGTGATTGTCTCTGTTGCTGAATGAGCTAGGACGCTATTCAACTCTAATCTAAGAGAGACTCACTAACTTCATGTAGGAACACCGTTACTTTGTCTCCTAACGCATTTTCCTAACAAGACAACCTCAATGATAAGACGCACACTGTTTTCAATGCATTTCTTGCTAAAAGAGCTAAGATCGTGATTGTCTCTGTTGCTGAATGAGCTAGGACGCTATTCAACTCTAATCTAAGAGAGACTCACTAACTTCATGTAGGAACACCGTTACTTTGTCTCCTAACTCATTTTCCTAACAAGACAACCTCAATGATAAGACGCACACTGTTTTCAATGCATTTCTTGCTAAAAGAGCTAAGATCGTGATTGTCTCTGTTGCTGAATAAGCTTAGGACGCTATTCAACTCTAATCTAAGAGAGACTCACTAACTTCATGTAGGAACACTGTTACTTTGTCTCCTAACTCATTTTCCTAACAAGACAACCTCAATGATAAGACGCACACTGTTTTCAATGCATTTCTTGCTAAAAGAGCTAAGATCGTGATTGTCTCTGTTGCTGAATGAGCTAGGACGCTATTCAACTCTAATCTAAGAGAGACTCACTAACTTCATGTAGGAACACCGTTACTTTGTCTCCTAACTCATTTTCCTAACAAGACAACCTCAATGATAAGACGCACACTGTTTTCAATGCATTTCTTGCTAAAAGAGCTAAGATCGTGATTGTCTCTGTTGCTGAATGAGCTAGGACGCTATTCAACTCTAATCTAAGAGAGACTCACTAACTTCATGTAGGAACACCGTTACTTTGTCTCCTAACTCATTTTCCTAACAAGACAACCTCAATGATAAGACGCACACTGTTTTCAATGCATTTCTTGCTAAAAGAGCTAAGATCGTGATTGTCTCTGTTGCTGAATGAGCTTAGGACGCTATTCAACTCTAATCTAAGAGAGACTCACTAACTTCATGTAGGAACACCGTTACTTTGTCTCCTAACTCATTTTCCTAACAAGACAACCTCAATGATAAGACGCACACTGTTTTCAATGCATTTCTTGCTAAAAGAGCTAAGATCGTGATTGTCTCTGTTGCTGAATGAGCTAGGACGCTATTCAACTCTAATCTAAGAGAGACTCACTAACTTCATGTAGGAACACCGTTACTTTGTCTCCTAACTCATTTTCCTAACAAGACAACCTCAATGATAAGACGCACACTGTTTTCAATGCATTTCCTGCTAAAAGAGCTAAGATCGTGATTGTCTCTGTTGCTGAATGAGCTAGGACGCTATCAAACTCTAATCTAAGAGAGACTCACTAACTTCATGTAGGAACACCGTTACTTTGTCTCCTAACGCATTTTCCTAACAAGACAACCTCAATGATAAGACGCACACTGTTTTCAATGCATTTCTTGCTAAAAGAGCTAAGATCGTGATTGTTTCTGTTGCTGAATGAGCTATGATGCTATTCAACTCTAATCTAAGAGAGACTCACTAACTTCATGTAGGAACACCTTTACTTTGTCTCCTAACTCATTTTCCTAACAAGACAACCTCAATGATAAGACGCACACTGTTTTCAATGCATTTCTTGCTAAAAGAGCTAAGATCGTGATTGTCTCTGTTGCTGAATGAGCTAGGACGCTATTCAACTCTAATCTAAGAGAGACTCACTAACTTCATGTAGGAACACCGTTACTTTGTCTCCTAACTCATTTTCCTAACAAGACAACCTCAATGATAAGACGCACACTGTTTTCAATGCATTTCTTGCTAAAAGAGCTAAGATCGTGATTGTCTCTGTTGCTGAATGAGCTAGGACGCTATTCAACTCTAATCTAAGAGAGACTCACTAACTTCATGTAGGAACACCGTTACTTTGTCTCCTAACTCATTTTCCTAACAAGACAACCTCAATGATAAGACGCACACTGTTTTCAATGCATTTCTTGCTAAAAGAGCTAAGATCGTGATTGTCTCTGTTGCTGAATGAGCTAGGACGCTATTCAACTCTAATCTAAGAGAGACTCACTAACTTCATGTAGGAACACCGTTACTTTGTCTCCTAACTCATTTTCCTAACAAGACAACCTCAATGATAAGACGCACACTGTTTTCAATGCATTTCTTGCTAAAAGAGCTAAGATCGTGATTGTCTCTGTTGCTGAATGAGCTAGGACGCTATTCAACTCTAATCTAAGAGAGACTCACTAACTTCATGTAGGAACACCGTTACTTTGTCTCCTAACTCATTTTCCTAACAAGACAACCTCAATGATAAGACGCACACTGTTTTCAATGCATTTCTTGCTAAAAGAGCTAAGATCGTGATTGTCTCTGTTGCTGAATGAGCTAGGACGCTATTCAACTCTAATCTAAGAGAGACTCACTAACTTCATGTAGGAACACCGTTACTTTGTCTCCTAACTCATTTTCCTAACAAGACAACCTCAATGATAAGACGCACACTGTTTTCAATGCATTTCTTGCTAAAAGAGCTAAGATCGTGATTGTCTCTGTTGCTGAATGAGCTAGGACGCTATTCAACTCTAATCTAAGAGAGACTCACTAACTTCATGTAGGAACACCGTTACTTTGTCTCCTAACTCATTTTCCTAACAAGACAACCTCAATGATAAGACGCACACTGTTTTCAATGCATTTCTTGCTAAAAGAGCTAAGATCGTGATTGTCTCTGTTGCTGAATGAGCTTAGGACGCTATTCAACTCTAATCTAAGAGAGACTCACTAACTTCATGTAGGAACACCGTTACTTTGTCTCCTAACTCATTTTCCTAACAAGACAACCTCAATGATAAGACGCACACTGTTTTCAATGCATTTCTTGCTAAAAGAGCTAAGATCGTGATTGTCTCTGTTGCTGAATGAGCTAGGACGCTATTCAACTCTAATCTAAGAGAGACTCACTAACTTCATGTAGGAACACCGTTACTTTGTCTCCTAACTCATTTTCCTAACAAGACAACCTCAATGATAAGACGCACACTGTTTTCAATGCATTTCCTGCTAAAAGAGCTAAGATCGTGATTGTCTCTGTTGCTGAATGAGCTAGGACGCTATTAAACTCTAATCTAAGAGAGACTCACTAACTTCATGTAGGAACACCGTTACTTTGTCTCCTAACGCATTTTCCTAACAAGACAACCTCAATGATAAGACGCACACTGTTTTCAATGCATTTCTTGCTAAAAGAGCTAAGATCGTGATTGTTTCTGTTGCTGAATGAGCTATGACGCTATTCAACTCTAATCTAAGAGAGACTCACTAACTTCATGTAGGAACACCTTTACTTTGTCTCCTAACTCATTTTCCTAACAAGACAACCTCAATGATAAGACGCACACTGTTTTCAATGCATTTCTTGCTAAAAGAGCTAAGATCGTGATTGTCTCTGTTGCTGAATGAGCTAGGACGCTATTCAACTCTAATCTAAGAGAGACTCACTAACTTCATGTAGGAACACCGTTACTTTGTCTCCTAACTCATTTTCCTTACAAGACAACCTCAATGATAAGACGCACACTGTTTTCAATGCATTTCTTGCTAAAAGAGCTAAGATCGTGATTGTCTCTGTTGCTGAATGAGCTAGGACGCTATTCAATTCTAATCTAAGAGAGACTCACTAACTTCATGTAGGAACACCGTTACTTTGTCTCCTAACTCATTTTCCTAACAAGACAACCTCAATGATAAGACGCACACTGTTTTCAATGCATTTCTTGCTAAAAGAGCTAAGATCGTGATTGTCTCTGTTGCTGAATGAGTTAGGACGCTATTCAACTCTAATCTAAGAGAGACTCACTAACTTCATGTAGGAACACCGTTACTTTGTCTCCTAACTCATTTTCCTAACAAGACAACCTCAATGATAAGACGCACACTGTTTTCAATGCATTTCTTGCTAAAAGAGCTGAGATCGTGATTGTCTCTGTTGCTGAATGAGCTAGGACGCTATTCAACTCTAATCTAAGAGAGACTCACTAACTTCATGTAGGAACACCGTTACTTTGTCTCCTAACTCATTTTCCTAACAAGACAACCTCAATGATAAGACGCACACTGTTTTCAATGCATTTCTTGCTAAAAGAGCTAAAATCGTGATTGTCTCTGTTGCTGAATGAGCTAGGACGCTATTCAACTCTAATCTAAGAGAGACTCACTAACTTCATGTAGGAACACCGTTACTTTGTCTCCTAACGCATTTTCCTAACAAGACAACCTCAATGATAAGACGCACACTGTTTTCAATGCATTTCTTGCTAAAAGAGCTAAGATCGTGATTGTCTCTGTTGCTGAATGAGCTAGGACGCTATTCAACTCTAATCTAAGAGAGACTCACTAACTTCATGTAGGAACACCGTTACTTTGTCTTCTAACTCATTTTCCTAACAAGACAACCTCAATGATAAGACGCACACTGTTTTCAATGCATTTCTTGCTAAAAGAGCTAAGATCGTGATTGTCTCTGTTGCTGAATGAGCTAGGAAGCTATTCAACTCTAATCTAAGAGAGACTCACTAACTTCATGTAGGAACACCGTTACTTTGTCTCCTAACTCATTTTCCTAACAAGACAACCTCAATGATAAGACGCACACTGTTTTCAATGCATTTCTTGCTAAAAGAGCTAAGATCGTGATTGTCTCTGTTGCTGAATGAGCTAGGACGCTATTCAACTCTAATCTAAGAGAGACTCACTAACTTCATGTAGGAACACCGTTACTTTGTCTCCTAACGCATTTTCCTAACAAGACAACCTCAATGATAAGACGCACACTGTTTTCAATGCATTTCTTGCTAAAAGAGCTAAGATCGTGATTGTCTCTGTTGCTGAATGAGCTAGGACGCTATTCAACTCTAATCTAAGAGAGACTCACTAACTTCATGTAGAAACACCGTTACTTTGTCTCCTAACTCATTTTCCTACCAAGACAACCTCAATGATAAGACGCACACTGTTTTCAATGCATTTCTTGATAAAAGAGCGTTACTTTGTCTCCTAACTCATTTTCCTAACAAGACAACCTCAATGATAAGACGCACACTGTTTTCAATGCATTTCTTGCTAAAAGAGCTAAGATCGTGATTGTCTCTGTTGCTGAATGAGCTAGGACGCTATTGAACTCTAATCTAAGAGAGACTCACTAACTTCATGTAGGAACACCGTTACTTTGTCTCCTAACTCATTTTTCTAACAAGACAACCTCAATGATAAGACGCACACTGTTTTCAATGCATTTCTTGCTAAAAGAGCTAAGATCGTGATTGTCTCTGTTGCTGAATGAGCTAGGACGCTATTCAACTCTAATCTAAGAGAGACTCACTAACTTCATGTAGGAACACCGTTACTTTGTCTCCTAACTCATTTTCCTAACAAGACAACCTCAATGATAAGACGCACACTGTTTTCAATGCATTTCTTGCTAAAAGAGCTAAAATCGTGATTGTCTCTGCTGCTGAATGAGCTAGGACGCTATTCAACTCTAATCTAAGAGAGACTCACTAGCTTCATGTAGGAACACCGTTACTTTGTCTCCTAACTCATTTTCCTAACAAGACAACCTCAATGATAAGACGCACACTGTTTTCAATGCATTTCTTGCTTAAAGAGCTAAGATCGTGATTGTCTCTGTTGCTGAATGAGCTAGGACGCTATTCAACTCTAATCTAAGAGAGACTCACTAACTTCATGTAGGAACACCGTTACTTTGTCTCCTAACTCATTTTCCTAACAAGACAACCTCAATGATAAGACGCACACTGTTTTCAATGCATTTCTTGCTAAAAGAGGTAAGTTCGTGATTGTCTCTGTTGCTGAATGAGCTAGGACGCTATTCAACTCTAATCTAAGAGAGACTCACTAACTTCATGTAGGAACACCGTTACTTTGTCTCCTAACTCATTTTCCTAACAAGACAACCTCAATGATAAGACGCACACTGTTTTCAATGCATTTCTTGCTAAAAGAGCTAAGATCGTGATTGTCTCTGTTGCTGAATGAGCTTAGGACGCTATTCAACTCTAATCTAAGAGAGACTCACTAACTTCATGTAGGAACACCGTTACTTTGTCTCCTAACTCATTTTCCTAACAAGACAACCTCAATGATAAGACGCACACTGTTTTCAATGCATTTCTTGCTAAAAGAGCTAAGATCGTGATTGTCTCTGTTGCTGAATAAGCTTAGGACGCTATTCAACTCTAATCTAAGAGAGACTCACTAACTTCATGTAGGAACACCGTTACTTTGTCTCCTAACTCATTTTCCTAACAAGACAACCTCAATGATAAGATGCACACTGTTTTCAATGCATTTCTTGCTAAAAGAGCTAAGATCGTGATTGTCTCTGTTGCTGAATGAGCTAGGACGCTATTCAACTCTAATCTAAGAGAGACTCACTAACTTCATGTAGGAACACCGTTACTTTGTCTCCTAACTCATTTTCCTAACAAGACAACCTCAATGATAAGACACACACTGTTTTCAATGCATTTCTTGCTAAAAGAGCTAAGATCGTGATTGTCTCTGTTGCTGAATGAGTTAGGACGCTATTCAACTCTAATCTAAGAGAGACTCACTAACTTCATGTAGGAACACCGTTACTTTGTCTCCTAACGCATTTTCCTAACAAGACAACCTCAATGATAAGACGCACACTGTTTTCAATGCATTTCTTGCTCAAAGAGCTAAGATCGTGATTGTCTCTGTTGCTGAATGAGCTAGGACGCTATTCAATTCTAATCTAAGAGAGACTCACTAACTTCATGTAGGAACACCGTTACTTTGTCTCCTAACTCATTTTCCTAACAAGACAACCTCAATGATAAGACGCACACTGTTTTCAATGCATTTCTTGCTAAAAGAGCTAAGATCGTGATTGTCTCTGTTGCTGAATGAGTTAGGACGCTATTCAACTCTAATCTAAGAGAGACTCACTAACTTCATGTAGGAACACCGTTACTTTGTCTCCTAACTCATTTTCCTAACAAGACAACCTCAATGATAAGACGCACACTGTTTTCAATGCATTTCTTGCTAAAAGAGCTAAGATCGTGATTGTCTCTGTTGCTGAATGAGCTAGGATGCTATTCAACTCTAATCTAAGAGAGACTCACTAACTTCATGTAGGAACACCGTTACTTTGTCTCCTAACTCATTTTCCTAACAAGACAACCTCAATGATAAGACGCACACTGTTTTCAATGCATTTCTTGCTAAAAGAGCTAAGATCGTGATTGTCTCTGTTGCTGAATGAGCTAGGACGCTATTCAACTCTAATCTAAGAGAGAATCACTAACTTCATGTAGGAACACCGTTACTTTGTCTCCTAACTCATTTTCCTAACAAGACAACCTCAATGATAAGACGCACACTGTTTTCAATGCATTTCTTGCTAAAAGAGCTAAGATCGTGATTGTCTCTGTTGCTGAATGAGCTAGGACGCTATTCAACTCTAATCTAAGAGAGACTCACTAACTTCATGTAGGAACACCGTTACTTTGTCTCCTAACTCATTTTCCTAACAAGACAACCTCAATGATAAGACGCACACTGTTTTCAATGCATTTCTTGCTTAAAGAGCTAAGATCGTGATTGTCTCTGTTGCTGAATGAGCTAGGACGCTATTCAACTCTAATCTAAGAGAGACTCACTAACTTCATGTAGGAACACCGTTACTTTGTCTCCTAACTCATTTTCCTAACAAGACAACCTCAATGATAAGACGCACACTGTTTTCAATGCATTTCTTGCTAAAAGAGCTAAGATCGTGATTGTCTCTGTTGCTGAATAAGCTTAGGACGCTATTCAACTCTAATCTAAGAGAGACTCACTAACTTCATGTAGGAACACTGTTACTTTGTCTCCTAACTCATTTTCCTAACAAGACAACCTCAATGATAAGACGCACACTGTTTTCAATGCATTTCTTGCTAAAAGAGCTAAGATCGTGATTGTCTCTGTTGCTGAATGAGCTAGGACGCTATTCAACTCTAATCTAAGAGAGACTCACTAACTTCATGTAGGAACACCGTTACTTTGTCTCCTAACTCATTTTCCTAACAAGACAACCTCAATGATAAGACGCACACTGTTTTCAATGCATTTCTTGCTAAAAGAGCTAAGATCGTGATTGTCTCTGTTGCTGAATGAGCTAGGACGCTATTCAACTCTAATCTAAGAGAGACTCACTAACTTCATGTAGGAACACCGTTACTTTGTCTCCTAACGCATTTTCCTAACAAGACAACCTCAATGATAAGACGCACACTGTTTTCAATGCATTTCTTGCTAAAAGAGCTAAGATCGTGATTGTCTCTGTTGCTGAATGAGCTAGGACGCTATTCAACTCTAATCTAAGAGAGACTCACTAACTTCATGTAGGAACACCGTTACTTTGTCTCCTAACGCATTTTCCTAACAAGACAACCTCAATGATAAGACGCACACTGTTTTCAATGCATTTCTTGCTAAAAGAGCTAAGATCGTGATTGTCTCTGTTGCTGAATGAGCTAGGACGCTATTCAACTCTAATCTAAGAGAGACTCACTAACTTCATGTAGGAACACCGTTACTTTGTCTCCTAACTCATTTTCCTAACAAGACAACCTCAATGATAAGACGCACACTGTTTTCAATGCATTTCTTGCTAAAAGAGTGTTACTTTGTCTCCTAACTCATTTTCCTAACAAGACAACCTCAATGATAAGACGCACACTGTTTTCAATGCATTTTTTGCTAAAAGAGCTAAGATCGTGATTGTCTCTGTTGCTGAATGAGCTAGGAAGCTATTGAACTCTAATCTAAGAGAGACTCACTAACTTCATGTAGGAACACCGTTACTTTGTCTCCTAACTCATTTTTCTAACAAGACAACCTCAATGATAAGACGCACACTGTTTTCAATGCATTTCTTGCTAAAAGAGCTAAGATCGTGATTGTCTCTGTTGCTGAATGAGCTAGGACGCTATTCAACTCTAATCTAAGAGAGACTCACTAACTTCATGTAGGAACACCGTTACTTTGTCTCCTAACTCATTTTCCTAACAAGACAACCTCAATGATAAGACGCACACTGTTTTCAATGCATTTCTTGCTAAAAGAGCTAAGATCGTGATTGTCTCTGTTGCTGAATGAGCTAGGACGCTATTCAACTCTATTCTAAGAGAGACTCACTAACTTCATGTAGGAACACCGTTACTTTGTCTCCTAACGCATTTTCCTAACAAGACAACCTCAATGATAAGACGCACACTGTTTTCAATGCATTTCTTGCTAAAAGAGCTAAGATCGTGATTGTCTCTGTTGCTGAATGAGCTAGGACGCTATTCAACTCTAATCTAAGAGAGACTCACTAACTTCATGTAGGAACACCGTTACTTTGTCTCCTAACGCATTTTCCTAACAAGACAACCTCAATGATAAGACGCACACTGTTTTCAATGCATTTCTTGCTAAAAGAGCTAAGATCGTGATTGTCTCTGTTGCTGAATGAGCTAGGACGCTATTCAACTCTAATCTAAGAGAGACTCACTAACTTCATGTAGGAACACCGTTACTTTGTCTCCTAACTCATTTTCCTAACAAGACAACCTCAATGATAAGACGCACACTGTTTTCAATGCATTTCTTGCTAAAAGAGTGTTACTTTGTCTCCTAACTCATTTTCCTAACAAGACAACCTCAATGATAAGACGCACACTGTTTTCAATGCATTTTTTGCTAAAAGAGCTAAGATCGTGATTGTCTCTGTTGCTGAATGAGCTAGGACGCTATTGAACTCTAATCTAAGAGAGACTCACTAACTTCATCTAGGAACACCAATACTTTGTCTCCTAACTCATTTTTCTAACAAGACAACCTCAATGATAAGACGCACACTGTTTTCAATGCATTTCTTGCTAAAAGAGCTAAGATCGTGATTGTCTCTGTTGCTGAATGAGCTAGGACGCTATTCAACTCTAATCTAAGAGAGACTCACTAACTTCATGTAGGAACACCGTTACTTTGTCTCCTAACTCATTTTCCTAACAAGACAACCTCAATGATAAGACGCACACTGTTTTCAATGCATTTCTTGCTAAAAGAGCTAAGATCGTGATTGTCTCTGTTGCTGAATGAGCTAGGACGCTATTCAACTCTAATCTAAGAGAGACTCACTAGCTTCATGTAGGAACACCGTTACTTTGTCTCCTAACTCATTTTCCTAACAAGACAACCTCAATGATAAGACGCACACTGTTTTCAATGCATTTCTTGCTAAAAGAGCTAAGATCGTGATTGTCTCTGTTGCTGAATGAGCTAGGACGCTATTCAACTCTAATCTAAGAGAGACTCACTAACTTCATGTAGGAACACCGTTACTTTGTCTCCTAACTCATTTTCCTAACAAGACAACCTCAATGATAAGACGCACACTGTTTTCAATGCATTTCTTGCTAAAAGAGCTAAGATCGTGATTGTCTCTGTTGCTGAATGAGCTAGGACGCTATTCAACTCTAATCTAAGAGAGACTCACTAACTTCATGTAGGAACACCGTTACTTTGTCTCCTAACGCATTTTCCTAATAAGACAACCTCAATGATAAGACGCACACTGTTTTCAATGCATTTCTTGCTAAAAGAGCTAAGATCGTGATTGTCTCTGTTGCTGAATGAGCTAGGACGCTATTCAACTCTAATCTAAGAGAGACTCACTAACTTCATGTAGGAACACCGTTACTTTGTCTCCTAACGCATTTTCCTAACAAGACAACCTCAATGATAAGACGCACACTGTTTTCAATGCATTTCTTGCTAAAAGAGCTAAGATCGTGATTGTCTCTGTTGCTGAATGAGCTAGGACGCTATTCAACTCTAATCTAAGAGAGACTCACTAACTTCATGTAGGAACACCGTTACTTTGTCTCCTAACTCATTTTCCTAACAAGACAACCTCAATGATAAGACGCACACTGTTTTCAATGCATTTCTTGCTAAAAGAGTGTTACTTTGTCTCCTAACTCATTTTCCTAACAAGACAACCTCAATGATAAGACGCACACTGTTTTCAATGCATTTTTTGCTAAAAGAGCTAAGATCGTGATTGTCTCTGTTGCTGAATGAGCTAGGACGCTATTCAACTCTATTCTAAGAGAGACTCACTAACTTCATGTAGGAACACCGTTACTTTGTCTCCTAACGCATTTTCCTAACAAGACAACCTCAATGATAAGACGCACACTGTTTTCAATGCATTTCTTGCTAAAAGAGCTAAGATCGTGATTGTCTCTGTTGCTGAATGAGCTAGGACGCTATTCAACTCTAATCTAAGAGAGACTCACTAACTTCATGTAGGAACACTGTTACTTTGTCTCCTAACTCATTTTCCTAACAAGACAACCTCAATGATAAGACGCACACTGTTTTCAATGCATTTCTTGCTAAAAGAGCTAAGATCGTGATTGTCTCTGTTGCTGAATGAGCTAGGACGCTATTCAACTCTAATTCAAGAGAGACTCACTAGCTTCATGTAGGAACACCGTTACTTTGTCTCCTAACTCATTTTCCTAACAAGACAACCTCAATGATAAGACGCACACTGTTTTCAATGCATTTCTTGCTTAAAGAGCTAAGATCGTGATTGTCTCTGTTGCTGAATGAGCTAGGACGCTATTCAACTGTAATCTAAGAGAGACTCACTAACTTCATGTAGGAACACCGTTACTTTGTCTCCTAACTCATTTTCCTAACAAGACAACCTCAATGATAAGACGCACACTGTTTTCAATGCATTTCTTGCTAAAAGAGCTAAGATCGTGATTGTCTCTGTTGCTGAATGAGCTAGGACGCTATTCAACTCTAATCTAAGAGAGACTCACTAACTTCATGTAGGAACACCGTTACTTTGTCTCCTAACTCATTTTCCTAACAAGACAACCTCAATGATAAGACGCACACTGTTTTCAATGCATTTCTTGCTAAAAGAGCTAAGATCGTGATTGTCTCTGTTGCTGAATGAGCTTAGGACGCTATTCAACTCTAATCTAAGAGAGACTCACTAACTTCATGTAGGAACACCGTTACTTTGTCTCCTAACTCATTTTCCTAACAAGACAACCTCAATGATAAGACGCACACTGTTTTCAATGCATTTCTTGCTAAAAGAGCTAAGATCGTGATTAGAGATGAGCGAACATGCTCGTCCGAGCTTGATGCTCGGTCGAGCATTAGGGTACTCGAAACTGCTCGTTGCTCGGACGAATACTTTGCCCGCTCGAGAAAATGGCAGCTCCCGCCGTTTTGCTTTTTGGCGGCCAGAAACAGAGCCAATCACAAGCCAGGAGACTCTGCACTCCACCCAGCATGACGTGGTACCCTTACACGTCGATAGCAGTGGTTGGCTGGCCAGATCAGGTGACCCTGGGATAGACTAGCCGCTGGCCGCGCTGCTCGGATCATTCTGTCTCTGGATGCCGCTAGGGAGAGAGCTGCTGCTGGTCAGGGAAAGCGTTAGGGTGTTCTATTAGCTTACTGTTAGGCAGGAGTGATTCTCAAAGAACCCAACAGCCCTTCTTAGGGCTACAATAACGTTCTACTTTTTTTATTTTAATTTGCATCTTTTACCATTTTGTGAGGAATTAGCAGGGGGACTTGCTACCGTTGTGTTTAGCTCTTAGTGGCACACATATCCATAGCAAAGACCGAAGTGGGAAAATTCAGTAGGGGTTGGATTTCTATTAGGCAATAACTCAGTGTCATCTCATCTGGCATAGTAGTGTGCTTCCTTTGATACTTGGCTAGAAAATAGCCATAGGAGAATACAAATAGCTTCTTGAAGCCTACAGTAGCGTTCTATATATTTGATTTCTGGTTGATCTGCTGGTGGCTGTAGTTTCTGCAGTGCATGCACTTGCCAATTCTGAGCAATTTGTAGTGAGACTTGCGACCGCTGTGTTCTGCGCTTAGTGGCGCACATATCCATAGCAAAGGCTGAAGTGGCAAAATTCAGTAGGGGTTGGATTTCTATTAGGCAATAACTCAGTGTCATCTCATCTGGCATAGTAGTGTGCTTCCTTTGATACTTGGCTAGAAAATAGCCATAGGAGAATACAAATAGCTTCTTGAAGCCTACAGTAGCGTTCTATATATTTGATTTCTGGTTGATCTGCTGGTGGCTGTAGTTTCTGCAGTGCATGTACTTGCCAATTCTGAGCAATTTGTAGTGAGACTTGCGACCGCTGTGTTCTGCGCTTAGTGGCGCACATATCCATAGCAAAGGCTGAAGTGGCAAAATTCAGTAGGGGTTGGATTTCTATTAGGCAATAACTCAGTGTCATCTCATCTGGCATAGTAGTGTGCTTCCTTTGATACTTGGCTAGAAAATAGCCATAGCAATAGGATAGGATTGTTTGGTTCTAAAAACTCAAAAAAAAACAAAAAACACAAAAAAAAACAAAAAACACAAAAAAAACACACAAAAAAAAAAAAAAAAAGTAAAAAAAAAAAAAAAGTTATAACTCTCATTTTAAAAATGTTTAACCCCAGGGCTAGGGGTAGAGGACGAGGGCGGGGACGTGGGCGTCCAACTACTGCAGGGGTCAGAGGCCGTGGTCCTGGGCGGGGTGAGACACCACCTGCTGATGAGGGAGCAGGGGAACGCCGCAGAGCTACACTCCCTAGGTTCATGTCTGAAGTTACTGGGACTCGTGGTAGAGCACTGTTGAGGCCAGAACAGTGCGAACAGGTGATGTCGTGGATTGCTGACAATGCTTCGAGCAATTTGTCCACCACCAGTCAGTCTTCCACGCAGTCCACCCATGTCACCGAAATCCCCACTCCTCCAGCTCCTGCACCTCAGCCTCCTCCCCCCCAGTCTGCCCCCTCCCAGGAAAATTTGCCATTTGAACCGGCATACTCTGAGGAACTGTTTTCTGGACCCTTCCCACAGTCACAAACCACTTGTCCGGTTGCTGCTGAGCAATTTTCCGATGCCCAGGTTTTCCACCAGTCACAGTCTGTGGGTGATGATGACCTTCTTGACGTAGTGGAAGTGTGTAAAGAGGTGTCCGACGATGAGGAGACACGGTTGTCAGACAGTGGGGAAGTTGTTGTCAGGGCAGGAAGTCCGAGGGGGGAGCAGACTGAGGGATCGGAGGATGATGAGGTGACAGACCCAAGCTGGGTTGAGAGGCCGGGTGAACACAGTGCTTCTGAGACGGAGGAGAGTCCTCGACCTGAACAGGTTGGAAGAGGCAGTGGTGGGGCCAGACGGAGAGGCAGGGCCAGAGCTGGTGCATCAGCGCCACTGTCAACTAGTGAAGCTCCCGTGGTGAGGGCTCTTGCGGCGAGGGCTAGATCTTCAGAAGTGTGGAGGTTCTTTAAGGAAACACCGGATGACCGACGGACTGTGGTGTGCAACATTTGCCAAACCAGGCTCAGCAGGGGTTCCACCACTACTAGCTTAACTACCACCAGTATGCGCAGGCATATGAATGCTAAGCACCCCACTCAGTGGCAACAAGCCCGTTCACCTCCGGCCGTGCACACCACTGCTCCTTCCCCTGTGTCAGCTGCTAGTCAGCCCCCTGCCCAGGACCCTGGCCCAAAAACCCCATCGTCGCCTCCACGATCCTCCACAGCATCCACCAGCGTTCAGCTCTCCATACCCCAGACGCTGGAGCGGAAACGCAAATATAGTGCAACCCACCCGCACGCCCAAGCCCTTAATGTGCACATCTCCAGATTGCTTAGCCTGGAGATGCTGCCCTATAGGCTAGTAGAGACCGAGGCCTTTCGCAACCTCATGGCGGCGGCCGCCCCTCGGTATTCGGTCCCCAGCCGCCACTACTTTTCCCGATGTGCCGTCCCAGCCCTGCACCAGCACGTGTCAGACAACATCATCCGTGCCCTGACCAACGCCGTTTCTGACAAGGTCCACCTGACCACGGACACGTGGACGAGTGCTGCCGGGCAGGGCCACTATATATCGCTGACGGCACATTGGGTTAACTTGGTGGAGGCTGGGACCGAGACTGACCCTGGGGCTGCTCATATACTGCCGACGCCGAGGATTGCGGGGCCTACCTCGGTCCAGGTGTTTCAGGCCTACTATGCCTCCTCCTCCTCCCACCCCTCCTCCACCTCCTCCTCCGAACTACCATCCGTGGGCACGGCGCCATCAGTCGGTAGCTCTAGGCACAGCAGCAGTGCCGTCGCTAAGCGACAGCAGGCGGTGCTCAAACTGCTGAGCCTAGGCGACAAAAGGCACACCGCCCAAGAGCTATTACAGGGCATCACGGCGCAGACTGATCTGTGGCTGGCACCGCTGAACCTCAAGCCGGGAATGGTTGTGTGTGACAACGGCCGTAACCTGGTGGCGGCTCTGCAACTCGGCAGACTGACACATGTGCCATGCCTGGCCCATGTGTTAAATCTGATAGTGCAGCGTTTCCTCAAGACATACCCCAATCTGTCTGATTTGCTCACGAAGGTGCGCCGCATCTGTGCGCATTTCAGGAAGTCCAGCCCAGATGCTGCCACTCTCAGGGCAGCGCAGCGCCGCCTCCAACTGCCCGCTCACCGACTGTTGTGCGACGTGCCCACGAGGTGGAATTCAACACTGACCATGTTATCCAGAGTTTACCAGCAGCGCAGAGCGATTGTAGACTGCCAGATGTCAACTTCCACCAGAACTGGTAGTCAGGTCAGTCAGCTTCCTCAAGTCTACAATGAGGAGTGGACGTGGATGTCTGATATCTGTCAGGTGCTGAGTAACTTTGAGGAGTCAACACAGATGGTCAGTGGCGATGCCGCCATCATCAGCCTCACCATCCCGCTGCTTGGCCTGTTGAAAAACTCTCTGGTCAGCATGAAGTCGGAAGCTTTGCGCTCGTCACAAGAGACGGGGGAAGAATATTCCCTTGTTGATAGCCAAAGCACCCTGAGGTCTGTTTCTCAGCGCATATCGGAGGAGGTGGAGGTGGAGGAGGATGAGGAGGAAGAGGAGGAGAATGTTGGCGAGACACAAGAGGGGACCATTGTTGAGTCCTTCACTGTTCAGCGTGTATGGGCAGAAGAAGAGGAGTTGGAGGAGTTGGAGGAGGAGGAAATGGACAGTCAGGCCAGTGAGGGGAGTGAATTCTTACGCGTTGGTACTCTGGCGCATATGGCAGATTTCATGCTAGGCTGCCTATCCCGTGACCCTCGCGTTCAAAGAATTTATTCCAGCACCGATTACTGGGTGTTCACTCTCCTGGACCCACGGTACAAGCAAAATCTTGCCACTCTCATCCCTGCAGAGGAAAGGAGTGTGAGAATGCATGAATACCAGCAGGCCCTGGTGCACAAGCTGAAACAGTATTTCCCTTCTGACAGCGCTAGCGGCAGAGTGCGTAGTTCTGCGGGACAAGTAGCGAGGGAGAGTAGGCGAGCAGGCAGCTTGTCCAGCACTGGCAAGGGTACGCTTTACAAGGCTTTTGCCAGCTTTATGTCACCCCAGCAAGACACTGTCACCTGTCCCCAGTCTCGGCAGAGTAGGGCTGATCTTTACAGAAAGATGGTGAGGGAGTACGTAGCTGACCATACCATCGTCCTAAATGATCACACAGCTCCCTACAACTACTGGGTTTCAAAGCTGGACATGTGGCACGAACTGGCGCTGTACGCCTTGGAGGTTCTTGCCTGCCCTGCCGCTAGCGTCTTGTCCGAGCGGGTTTTCAGTGCAGCTGGTGGCATCATCACCGATAAGCGTACACGCCTGTCGACTGACAGCGCTGACAGGCTGACGCTTATTAAAATGAATAAAGGCTGGATTTCTCAGAATTTCCAATCTCCACCAGGTGAAGGAAGCTCAACCTGAATAATTGATCCACTCCTCCTCCTCCTCCTCATTTTCCTCCTTCTCCTCCTCTTTGTACAGTAAAGCAGAGGAAAATGGCTATTTTTTGACAGGGCCCACTGGCTCTTGCTATACTTCATGCATTTAATTTTTCTGGAGGGCCACCTACCCGGTCCTCTGTTTGAAACAATTTTTGTGAGTGCCACATACAGGCACTCAATCTATTCCATTTTTCTGGAGGGCCACCTACCCGGTCCTCTGGTTTGAACAATTTTTGGGACTGCCACATACAGGCACTCAATCTATTCCATTTTACTGGAGGGCCACCTACCTGCTCCTCTGGTTTGAAGAATTTTTGGGACTGCCACATACAGGCACTCAATCTATTCCATTTTACTGGAGGGCCACCTACCTGCTCCTCTGGTTTGAAACATTTTTGGGACTGCCACATACAGGCACTCAATCTATCCCATTTTACTGGAGGGCCACCTACCTGCTCCTCTGGTTTGAAGAATTTTTGGGACTGCCACATACAGGCACTCAATCTATTCCATTTTACTGGAGGGCCACCTACCTGCTCCTCTGGTTTGAAACATTTTTGGGACTGCCACATACAGGCACTCAATCTATCCCATTTTACTGGAGGGCCACCTACCTGCTCCTCTGGTTTGAAGAATTTTTGGGACTGCCACATACAGGCACTCAATCTATTCCATTTTACTGGAGGGCCACCTACCTGCTCCTCTGGTTTGAAACATTTTTGGGACTGCCACATACAGGCACTCAATCTATCCCATTTTACTGGAGGGCCACCTACCTGCTCCTCTGGTTTGAAACATTTTTGGGACTGCCACATACAGGCACTCAATCTATCCCATTTTACTGGAGGGCCACCTACCTGCTCCTCTGGTTTGAAACATTTTTGGGACTGCCACATACAGGCACTCAATCTATTCCATTTTACTGCAGGGCCACCTACCTGCTCCTCTGGTTTGAACAATTTTTGGGACTGCCACATACAGGCACTCAATCTATTCCATTTTACTGGAGGGCCACCTACCTGCTCCTCTGGTTTGAACAATTTTTGGGACTGCCACATACAGGCACTCAATCTATCCCATTTTACTGGAGGGCCACCTACCTGCTCCTCTGGTTTGAAAAATGTTTGGGACTGCCACATACAGGCACTATCCAAATTAAATTGTCTCCATAGCAGCCTCCACACGTTGTCTCCATTCCTACCTCCAAAAGTCGTCCATATAGCTGCCTCCATACATCGTCCCTTTATCAAACGAGGTGTGTCAGGCAGAAATTTGGGTTGTTTTCATGGATTCCACATCAAAGTTGTTAACTTTGTCGCCACCCTGCTGTGTAATCCACAAAATATACTTGCAAACTTTTACCATTTAGGGATATTATTTCAGCGCTTCTTGCGCATCTGTTTACATTCCCCTCACCCGCCATATCCTAAACTTATAAGAACGCTACTACACTTGATCTTATACAAAAGTGCTGTTTGGGGAGTAGCCTAGAGACAGGGGCTTGGATTTGCGAAAGCTCGCCTGGCAGCGGAGCGCCAGCTCCATGCGCATCATGCGCTTCTTGCGCATCTGTTTACATTCCCCTCACCCGGCATATCCTAAACTTATAAGAACGCTACTACACTTGATCTTATACAAAAGGTTCTTAGAAGTGCTGTTTGGGGAGTAGCCTAGAGACAGGGGCTTGGATTGGCGAAAGCTCGCCTGGCAGCGGAGCGCCAGCTCCATGCCAAGATCCAACTAACATAGTTTTAACTGCAGCACCTTTAATCTACTACTAGTTCACTGCCTCCATACATGGTCCCCTTATCAAACGAGCTGTGTCAGGCAGAATTTTGGGTTGTTTTCATGGCTTCCATGTTAACTTTGTCGCCACCCTGCTGTGTAATCCACAAAATATACTGGCAAACTTTTATCATGTACCGATATTATTTGAGCACTTCTTGCTCACCTCCTTTGGTTCCTCTCTGCCACCCATTGGTTTGAAGCCTGAGTCCATTTAGGGTATGTCGCCATGACACTCTCTAGCCTGCTGCCGCTGCCTCTGCATGCCGTCCCCTATAGTGTCAGGGTCAATTATTGCATGTTTTAGATGCTATCTAGCTTCATTCTGTCACTCTGTCATGGCCATGCTGTTGCCCATAATTTTGGCATAATGGTGCGTTTAAGCAGCCTCAGAGGCATCCATGCATGCTGCCCCTGCTGTTTCCTGTCCATTTCCGTGGTGTTTCCATCCTTTTCTGAGGTTCCCAGGTGTTTGGCCAAGCTTCCCTGTGCAGAGCCTTGGTCCCCTTGAAAAATGCTCGAGTCTCCCATTGACTTCAATGGGGTTCGTTATTCGAGACGAGCACTCGAGCATCGGGAAAAGTTCGTCTCGAATAACGAGTACCCGAGCATTTTAGTGTTCGCTCATCTCTAATCGTGATTGTCTCTGTTGCTGAATAAGCTTAGGACGCTATTCAACTCTAATCTAAGAGAGACTCACTAACTTCATGTAGGAACACCGTTACTTTGTCTCCTAACTCATTTTCCTAACAAGACAACCTCAATGATAAGACGCACACTGTTTTCAATGCATTTCTTGCTAAAAGAGCTAAGATCGTGATTGTCTCTGT
This sequence comes from Engystomops pustulosus, assembly GCF_040894005.1. NCBI lineage: Eukaryota > Metazoa > Chordata > Amphibia > Anura > Leptodactylidae > Engystomops > Engystomops pustulosus. The sequence continues at coordinate 8,051 of NW_027285607.1, read as the reverse complement.
TGCTGAATGAGCTAGGACGCTATTCAACTCTATTCTAAGAGAGACTCACTAACTTCATGTAGGAACACCGTTACTTTGTCTCCTAACTCATTTTCCTAACAAGACAACCTCAATGATAAGACGCACACTGTTTTCAATGCATTTCTTGCTAAAAGAGCTAAGATCGTGAATGTCTCTGTTGCTGAATGAGCTAGGACGCTATTAAACTCTAATCTAAGAGAGACTCACTAACTTCATGTAGGAACACCGTTACTTTGTCTTCTAACTCATTTTCCTAACAAGACAACCTCAATGATAAGACGCACACTGTTTTCAATGCATTTCTTGCTAAAAGAGCTAAGATCGTGATTGTCTCTGTTGCTGAATGAGCTAGGACGCTATTCAACTCTAATCTAAGAGAGACTCACTAACTTCATGTAGGAACACCGTTACTTTGTCTTCTAACTCATTTTCCTAACAAGACAACCTCAATGATAAGACGCACACTGTTTTCAATGCATTTCTTGCTAAAAGAGCTAAGATCGTGATTGTCTCTGTTGCTGAATGAGCTAGGAAGCTTTTCAACTCTATTCTAAGAGAGACTCACTAACTTCATGTAGGAACACCGTTACTTTGTCTCCTAACGCATTTTCCTAACAAGACAACCTCAATGATAAGACGCACACTGTTTTCAATGCATTTCTTGCTAAAAGAGCTAAGATCGTGATTGTCTCTGTTGCTGAATGAGCTAGGACGCTATTCAACTCTAATCTAAGAGAGACTCACTAACTTCATGTAGGAACACCGTTACTTTGTCTCCTAACTCATTTTCCTAACAAGACAACCTCAATGATAAGACGCACACTGTTTTCAATGCATTTCTTGCTAAAAGAGCTAAGATCGTGATTGTCTCTGTTGCTGAATGAGCTAGGACGCTATTCAACTCTAATCTAAGAGAGACTCACTAACTTCATGTAGGAACACCGTTACTTTGTCTTCTAACTCATTTTCCTAACAAGACAACCTCAATGATAAGACGCACACTGTTTTCAATGCATTTCTTGCTAAAAGAGCTAAGATCGTGATTGTCTCTGTTGCTGAATGAGCTAGGAAGCTATTCAACTCTAATCTAAGAGAGACTCACTAACTTCATGTAGGAACACCGTTACTTTGTCTCCTAACGCATTTTCCTAACAAGACAACCTCAATGATAAGACGCACACTGTTTTCAATGCATTTCTTGCTAAAAGAGCTAAGATCGTGATTGTCTCTGTTGCTGAATGAGCTAGGACGCTATTCAACTCTAATCTAAGAGAGACTCACTAACTTCATGTAGGAACACCGTTACTTTGTCTCCTAACTCATTTTCCTAACAAGACAACCTCAATGATAAGACGCACACTGTTTTCAATGCATTTCTTGCTAAAAGAGCTAAGATCGTGATTGTCTCTGTTGCTGAATGAGCTAGGACGCTATTCAACTCTAATCTAAGAGAGACTCACTAACTTCATGTAGGAACACCGTTACTTTGTCTCCTAACTCATTTTTCTAACAAGACAACCTCAATGATAAGACGCACACTGTTTTCCATGCATTTCTTGCTAAAAGAGCTAAGATCGTGATTGTCTCTGTTGCTGAATGAGCTAGGACGCTATTCAACTCTAATCTAAGAGAGACTCACTAACTTCATATAGGAACACCGTTACTTTGTCTCCTAACTCATTTTCCTAACAAGACAACCTCAATGATAAGACGCACACTGTTTTCAATGCATTTCTTGCTAAAAGAGCGTTACTTTGTCTCCTAACTCATTTTCCTAACAAGACAACCTCAATGATAAGACGCACACTGTTTTCAATGCATTTCTTTCTAAAAGAGCTAAGATCGTGATTGTCTCTGTTGCTGAATGAGCTAGGACGCAATTCAACTCTAATCTAAGAGAGACTCACTAACTTCATGTAGGAACACCGTTACTTTGTCTCCTAAGTCATTTTTCTAACAAGACAACCTCAATGATAAGACGCACACTGTTTTCAATGCATTTCTTGCTAAAAGAGCTAAGATCGTGATTGTCTCTGTTGCTCAATGAGCTAGGACGCTATTCAACTCTAATCTAAGAGAGACTCACTAACTTCATGTAGGAACACCGTTACTTTGTCTCCTAACTCATTTTCCTAACAAGACAACCTCAATGATAAGACGCACACTGTTTTCAATGCATTTCTTGCTAAAAGAGCTAAGATCGTGATTGTCTCTGTTGCTGAATGAGCTAGGACGCTATTCAACTCTATTCTAAGAGAGACTCACTAACTTCATGTAGGAACACCGTTACTTTGTCTCCTAACTCATTTTCCTAACAAGACAACCTCAATGATAAGACGCACACTGTTTTCAATGCATTTCTTGCTAAAAGAGCTAAGATCGTGAATGTCTCTGTTGCTGAATGAGCTAGGACGCTATTAAACTCTAATCTAAGAGAGACTCACTAACTTCATGTAGGAACACCGTTACTTTGTCTTCTAACTCATTTTCCTAACAAGACAACCTCAATGATAAGACGCACACTGTTTTCAATGCATTTCTTGCTAAAAGAGCTAAGATCGTGATTGTCTCTGTTGCTGAATGAGCTAGGACGCTATTCAACTCTAATCTAAGAGAGACTCACTAACTTCATGTAGGAACACCGTTACTTTGTCTTCTAACTCATTTTCCTAACAAGACAACCTCAATGATAAGACGCACACTGTTTTCAATGCATTTCTTGCTAAAAGAGCTAAGATCGTGATTGTCTCTGTTGCTGAATGAGCTAGGAAGCTTTTCAACTCTATTCTAAGAGAGACTCACTAACTTCATGTAGGAACACCGTTACTTTGTCTCCTAACGCATTTTCCTAACAAGACAACCTCAATGATAAGACGCACACTGTTTTCAATGCATTTCTTGCTAAAAGAGCTAAGATCGTGATTGTCTCTGTTGCTGAATGAGCTAGGACGCTATTCAACTCTAATCTAAGAGAGACTCACTAACTTCATGTAGAAACACCGTTACTTTGTCTCCTAACTCATTTTCCTAACAAGACAACCTCAATGATAAGACGCACACTGTTTTCAATGCATTTCTTGCTAAAAGAGCTAAGATCGTGATTGTCTCTGTTGCTGAATGAGCTAGGACGCTATTCAACTCTAATCTAAGAGAGACTCACTAACTTCATGTAGGAACACCGTTACTTTGTCTTCTAACTCATTTTCCTAACAAGACAACCTCAATGATAAGACGCACACTGTTTTCAATGCATTTCTTGCTAAAAGAGCTAAGATCGTGATTGTCTCTGTTGCTGAATGAGCTAGGAAGCTATTCAACTCTAATCTAAGAGAGACTCACTAACTTCATGTAGGAACACCGTTACTTTGTCTCCTAACGCATTTTCCTAACAAGACAACCTCAATGATAAGACGCACACTGTTTTCAATGCATTTCTTGCTAAAAGAGCTAAGATCGTGATTGTCTCTGTTGCTGAATGAGCTAGGACGCTATTCAACTCTAATCTAAGAGAGACTCACTAACTTCATGTAGGAACACCGTTACTTTGTCTCCTAACTCATTTTCCTAACAAGACAACCTCAATGATAAGACGCACACTGTTTTCAATGCATTTCTTGCTAAAAGAGCTAAGATCGTGATTGTCTCTGTTGCTGAATGAGCTAGGACGCTATTCAACTCTAATCTAAGAGAGACTCACTAACTTCATGTAGGAACACCGTTACTTGTCTCCTAACTCATTTTCTAACAAGACAACCTCAATGATAAGACGCACACTGTTTTCCATGCATTTCTTGCTAAAAGAGCTAAGATCGTGATTGTCTCTGTTGCTGAATGAGCTAGGACGCTATTCAACTCTAATCTAAGAGAGACTCACTAACTTCATATAGGAACACCGTTACTTTGTCTCCTAACTCATTTTCCTAACAAGACAACCTCAATGATAAGACGCACACTGTTTTCAATGCATTTCTTGCTAAAAGAGCGTTACTTTGTCTCCTAACTCATTTTCCTAACAAGACAACCTCAATGATAAGACGCACACTGTTTTCAATGCATTTCTTTCTAAAAGAGCTAAGATCGTGATTGTCTCTGTTGCTGAATGAGCTAGGACGCAATTCAACTCTAATCTAAGAGAGACTCACTAACTTCATGTAGGAACACCGTTACTTTGTCTCCTAAGTCATTTTCTAACAAGACAACCTCAATGATAAGACGCACACTGTTTTCAATGCATTTCTTGCTAAAAGAGCTAAGATCGTGATTGTCTCTGTTGCTCAATGAGCTAGGACGCTATTCAACTCTAATCTAAGAGAGACTCACTAACTTCATGTAGGAACACCGTTACTTTGTCTCCTAACTCATTTTCCTAACAAGACAACCTCAATGATAAGACACACACTGTTTTCAATGCATTTCTTGCTAAAGAGCTAAGATCGTGATTGTCTCTGTTGCTGAATGAGCTAGGACGCTATTCAACTCTAATCTAAGAGAGACTCACTAACTTCATGTAGGAACACCGTTACTTTGTCTCCTAACTCATTTTCCTAACAAGACAACCTCAATGATAAGACGCACTCTGTTTTCAATGCATTTCTTGCTAAAAGAGCTAAGATCGTGATTGTCTCTGTTGCTGAATGAGCTAGGACGCTATTCAACTCTAATCTAAGAGAGACTCACTAACTTCATGTAGGAACACCGTTACTTTGTCTCCTAACTCATTTTTCTAACAAGACAACCTCAATGATAAGACGCACACTGTTTTCCATGCATTTCTTGCTAAAAGAGCTAAGATCGTGATTGTCTCTGTTGATGAATGAGCTAGGACGCTATTCAACTCTAATCTAAGAGAGACTCACTACCTTCATGTAGGAACACCGTTACTTTGTCTCCTAACTCATTTTCCTAACAAGACAACCTCAATGATAAGACGCACACTGTTTTCAATGCATTTCTTGCTAAAAGAGCGTTACTTTGTTTCCTAACTCATTTTCCTAACAAGACAACCTCAATGATAAGACGCACACTGTTTTCAATGCATTTCTTGCTAAAAGAGCTAAGATCGTGATTGTCTCTGTTGCTGAATGAGCTAGGACGCTATTCAACTCTAATCTAAGAGAGACTCACTAACTTCATGTAGGAACACCGTTACTTTGTCTCCTAACTCATTTTTCTAACAAGACAACCTCAATGATAAGACACACACTGTTTTCAATGCATTTCTTGCTAAAAGAGCTAAGATCGTGATTGACTCTGTTGCTCAATGAGCTAGGATGCTATTCAACTCTAATCTAAGAGAGACTCACTAACTTCATGTAGGAACACCGTTACTTTGTCTCCTAACTCATTTTCCTAACAAGACAACCTCAATGATAAGACGCACACTGTTTTCAATGCATTTCTTGCTAAAAGAGCTAAGATCGTGATTGTCTCTGTTGCTGAATGAGCTAGGACGCTATTCAACTCTAATCTAAGAGAGACTCACTAACTTCATGTAGGAACACCGTTACTTTGTCTCCTAACTCATTTTCCTAACAAGACAACCTCAATGATAAGACGCACACTGTTTTCAATGCATTTCTTGCTAAAAGAGCTAAGATCGTGATTGTCTCTGTTGCTGAATGAGCTAGGACGCTATTCAACTCTAATCTAAGAGAGACTCACTAACTTCATGTAGGAACACCGTTACTTTGTCTCCTAACTCATTTTCCTAACAAGACAACCTCAATGATAAGACGCACACTGTTTTCAATGCATTTCTTGCTAAAAGAGCTAAGATGTGATTGTCTCTGTTGCTGAATGAGCTAGGACGCTATTCAACTCTAATCTAAGAGAGACTCACTAACTTCATGTAGGAACACCGTTACTTGTCTCCTAACTCATTTTCCTAACAAGACAACCTCAATGATAAGACGCACACTGTTTTCAATGCATTTTCTTGCTAAAAGAGCTAAGATCGTGATTGTCTCTGTTGCTGAATGAGCTAAGAACGCTATTCAACTCTAATCTAAGAGAGACTCACTAACTTCATGTAGGAACACCGTTACTTTGTCTCCTAACTCATTTTCCTAACAAGACAACCTCAATGATAAGACGCACACTGTTTTCAATGCATTTCTTGCTAAAAGAGCTAAGATCGTGATTGTCTCTGTTGCTGAATGAGCTAGGACGCTATTCAACTCTAATTCTAAGAGAGACTCACTAACTTCATGTAGGAACACGTTACTTTGTCTCCTAACTCATTTTCCTAACAAGACAACCTCAATGATAAGACGCACACTGTTTTCAATGCATTTCTTGCTAAAAGAGCTAAGATCGTGATTGTCTCTGTTGCTGAATGAGCTAGGACGCTATTCAACTCTAATCTAAGAGAGACTCACTAACTTCATGTAGGAACACCGTTACTTTGTCTCCTAACTCATTTTCCTAACAAGACAACCTCAATGATAAGACGCACACTGTTTTCAATGCATTTCTTGCTAAAAGAGCTAAGATCGTGATTGTCTCTGTTGCTGAATGAGCTAGGACGCTATTCAACTCTAATCTAAGAGAGACTCACTAACTTCATGTAGGAACACCGTTACTTTGTCTCCTAACTCATTTTCCTAACAAGACAACCTCAATGATAAGACGCACACTGTTTTCAATGCATTTCTTGCTAAAAGAGCTAAGATCGTGATTGTCTCTGTTGCTGGAATAAGCTAGGACGCTATTCAACTCTAATCTAAGAGAGACTCACTAACTTCATGTAGGAACACCGTTACTTTGTCTCCTAACTCATTTTCCTAACAAGACAACCTCAATGATAAGACGCACACTGTTTTCAATGCATTTCTTGCTAAAAGAGCTAAGATCGTGATTGTCTCTGTTGCTGAATGAGCTAGGACGCTATTCAACTCTAATCTAAGAGAGACTCACTAACTTCATGTAGGAACACCGTTACTTTGTCTCCTAACTCATTTTCCTAACAAGACAACCTCAATGATAAGACGCACACTGTTTTCAATGCATTTCTTGCTAAAAGAGCTAAGATCGTGATTGTCTCTGTTGCTGAATGAGCTAGGACGCTATTCAACTCTAATCTAAGAGAGACTCACTAACTTCATGTAGGAACACCGTTACTTTGTCTCCTAACTCATTTTCCTAACAAGACAACCTCAATGATAAGACGCACACTGTTTTCAATGCATTTCTTGCTAAAAGAGCTAAGATCGTGATTGTCTCTGTTGCTGAATGAGCTAGGACGCTATTCAACTCTAATCTAAGAGAGACTCACTAACTTCATGTAGGAACACCGTTACTTTGTCTCCTAACTCATTTTCCTAACAAGACAACCTCAATGATAAGACGCACACTGTTTTCAATGCATTTCTTGCTAAAAGAGCTAAGATCGTGATTGTCTCTGTTGCTGAATGAGCTAGGACGCTATTCAACTCTAATCTAAGAGAGACTCACTAACTTCATGTAGGAACACCGTTACTTTGTCTCCTAACTCATTTTCCTAACAAGACAACCTCAATGATAAGACGCACACTGTTTTCAATGCATTTCTTGCTAAAAGAGCTAAGATCGTGATTGTCTCTGTTGCTGAATGAGCTAGAACGCTATTCAACTCTAATCTAAGAGAGACTCACTAACTTCATGTAGGAACACCGTTACTTTGTCTCCTAACTTATTTTCCTAACAAGACAACCTCAATGATAAGACGCACACTGTTTTCAATGCATTTCTTGCTAAAAGAGCTAAGATCGTGATTGTCTCTGTTGCTGAATGAGCTTAGGACGCTATTCAACTCTAATCTAAGAGAGACTCACTAACTTCATGTAGTAACACCGTTACTTTGTCTCCTAACTCATTTTCCTAACAAGACAACCACCAATGATAAGACGCACTCTAATGCATTTCTTGCTAAAAGAGCTAAGATCGTGATTGTCTCTGTTGCTGAATAAGCTTAGGACGCTATTCAACTCTAATCTAAGAGAGACTCACTACACTTCATGTAAGGAAACACCGTTACTTTGTCTCCTAAGGTC
>NW_027285606.1:0-36898 GCF_040894005.1 Engystomops pustulosus | reverse complement strand
ATATACTGGATATACTGGATGCATGTGTATATATATTCTGTAAATGTGTGTATGCTGTATATACTGTATGTGTGTGTATACATGCTGCATATGTGTATGTATGCTTTATATACTGGATGCATGTGTGTGTATATATATATATGCGCTGTACATACTGTATGTGTGTGTATACATGCTGCATATGTGTGTGTATGTGTGTGTGTATATATATATATATATATATATATATATATATATATATGCTGTGTATGCTGTATATAATGGATGAGTGTTTATATATTCTGTATATGTGTGTGTGTGTGTATATGCTGTGTATGTATACTGTATATATTGTAAATTTTCTGTGTATATACTGTATGCGTGCTTCATTCAAAGGTCTGTTATGGGGCCCTACCTCAGCTGGTTATGCCCAGGTGTTATGCATATGTGTATATGTGGTTATATGTGTGGAGTGCATATATGAAATATGTGTATTCTGAAGAATTACATGTGGTATGGAGCCGGCAGTGAGGGTTTAGGTGTATGGGGGCCCCGTTTTCTAAGTTCGCACCGGGGCCCACTGGGGTCTTGTTACGCCACTGTACAGGGCTATCAATATAATACAGCTAAAAAGTAGTTAGCTTTGGCCTTGGCCTTCTAAGATCAGTCTTGATCTTTATTAGAAGAAATTTGAAGTCCATGAAAAAAGTCTCAGACCTTAACAAGAGTAGCTAAGAACTAGTGGCTACTAGGAGAAAAATACAACGGATATTGTCAAACAAGGACTTGATCCTTAATGCAGGACTAAAAGGAGGACAATGACCTACCGGGAAACAGGGATACAATGTTGTTCTAGATACCAGGAACCAATTTAAAAAAAAAAATAGACAGACTATAAGATCTACAGGGACCATATATAATAAGTGGCATCCTGAGCACCATGGATGCTGAATGACCTGCTAAATACTAATAACCACATACTGAGTGACCTCCTAACCACCAGGGACGAGATGGTGAATGTCCTGCTCACTACTAATAACCATATACCAAGTGACATCCAGGACACCAGGGATTAGTGACTGGATATGAATGTAGATGCTGTAGGTGGAGACGGGATGTGTTATGGTTGTATGGAGGTCCTGTCGGAGCACAATCTTCTGTAGTTTAGCCACCATTCATTCCCAGGCTTCCCGATCCAGTAAAGATGGTTTTATTGAAAGCAAAACAACAGCAATAGAGTCCATGAAGAACCTACCACTGCAGGGTCTCTAAAAAATTGTACTACACCTCCATCACAACATACCCATTATACAGCTGTCCATCTCCCCCGATGTCTCCTGGAAGAGAACTAATATCCCGGTGTGACAATACAATATAGCGCTATCATTATGACACCAAATATAGGAACACAATTGATTCTTGCTCCATTGACTGCACTGCATGAACGAGCTGCATATGGATTGACAGTAATAAAGAGAAGTCCATGCGCTCAATACATGCGCCACACCAAGAGACAAACCAATAGTTTACAATGGGCTTCATTTCCTTCCTCGTCCTTGTTCTAATTAAACGTACACCGACTCCCGCCGATGTCCCTTTCACTTGTCACAATGTACAGGGAGGAAATATCTCATTACACAAGTTGCCGGTTTGGTAATCTCTCCCATAGTCTTACATTCTGCAATAGTCATTGGATAAAAGTCAGTCATTGGGGGGTAACAGCGGGATATAAATCTGCCCCCCGAATGCTGAACCAGAAATATTTTACTCATGTAAATAATAAAGTCACATTTTAGATAATAGAATATTAAAGAGGTATAGCCGTAACCAAGATATACAGTGACGTCGCTGTGTGCATTATCCCTGGACAGTGACATAACTCTGTATTATATCTGTTCAGTGACATCACTGTGTGTATTATCCCTGTACTGTGACATCACTGTGTGTATTATCCATGTACTGTGACATCACTGTGTGTATTATCCCTGTACTGTGACATCACTGTGTGTATTATCCCTGTACTGTGACATCACTGTGTGTATTATCCCTGTACTGTGACATCACTGTGTGTATTATCCCTGTACTGTGACATCACTGTGTGTATTATCCATGTACTGTGACATCACTGTGTGTATTATCCCTGTACTGTGACATCACTGTGTGTATTATCCCTGTACTGTGACATCACTGTGTGTATTATCCTTGTACTGTAACATCACAGTATTATCCCTGTACTGTGACATCACTGTGTGTATTATCCCTGTACTGTGACATCACTGTGTGTATTATCCCTGTACTGTGACATCACTGTGTGTATTATCCCTGTACTGTGACATCACTGTGTGTATTATCCTTGTACTGTGACATCACTGTGTGTATTATCCCTGTACTGTGACATCAATGTGTGTATTATCCCTGTACTGTGACATCACTGTGTGTATTATCCCTGTACTGTGACATCACTGTGTGTATTATCCCTGTACTGTGACATCACTGTGTGTATTATCCCTGTACTGTGACATCACTGTGTGTATTATCCCTGTACTGTGACATCACTGTGTGTATTATCCCTGTACTGTGACATCACTGTGTGTATTATCCCTGTACTGTGACATCACTGTGTGTATTATCCATGTACTGTGACATCACTGTGTGTATTATCCCTGTACTGTGACATCACTGTGTGTGTATTATCCCTGTACTGTGACATCACTGTGTGTATTATCCCTGTACTGTGACATCACTGTGTGTATTATCCATGTACTGTGACATCACTGTGTGTATTATCCCTGTACTGTGACATCATTGTGTGTATTATCCCTGTACTGTGACATCACTGTGTGTATTATCCTTGTACTGTAACATCACAGTATTATCCCTGTACTGTGACATCACTGTGTGTATTATCCCTGTACTGTGACATCACTGTGTGTATTATCCCTGTACTGTGACATCACTGTGTGTATTATCCCTGTACTGTGACATCACTGTGTGTATTATCCTTGTACTGTGACATCACTGTGTGTATTATCCCTGTACTGTGACATCACTGTGTGTATTATCCCTGTACTGTGACATCACTGTGTGTATTATCCCTGTACTGTGACATCACTGTGTGTATTATCCCTGTACTGTGACATCACTGTGTGTATTATCCATGTACTGTGACATCACTGTGTGTATTATCCCTGTACTGTGACATCACTGTGTGTATTATCCCTGTACTGTGACATCACTGTGTGTATTATCCCTGTACTGTGACATCACTGTGTGCATTATCCCTGTACTGTGACATCACTGTGTGTATTATCCACAATTTCCAACCCAACGGGGTCTCATAGTAGAGGGTGGTCGGCGATGAGGGAAAAATCTTAAATAAATACATTTAAAAAAGGAGCACATTATAAGACTGCCATAATTTTACTACAATGCATAGACTTCCAGAGCATAGCAGATTGCTGTACTGTCCCCCAGTGCTGTATAATGAAAGCATGCACACCTTCATATATGAACCATAACCATAAAATGTACATTAGCCGCTGCTCCGGGAACTGCTGATAAAGTGCATTTGGTATCATTTAATAGGAGTGACGCGCCTATGAATTTACGGCCGCATAATCTTCAATTCAGAACGTAAAGCTTCATTTTATACAAAGTGTCATTTTTTTTTTCCCTTAAAGAAAATGCCAGTATTTTGACCCATATTTTTCATGCACCAGTTAACTAGAAAATTACAGAACCTGAAGTGTCCTGATAAAATGTATCAAGGGGATTAGAACAACACAGACGTTCCGTCCCCCCCCCCCCACCGCTGCAAGACGGCTGGTGAATGTGAAATAAGGCAGAATTAGGTGGGGTTTTATTTTATTTTTGCTTTTTTTTTTTTGTGGCGTTGAAAAATGAGGACCTCTGAATTTTTAATTGTGTGAACTAATGATTAGAAAAGTGGAGCTCGCCCCGGTTAGGGCTGGAGAATTTGTGGCTTTCTACATGCAGCAGATTTTTAATTTTTGCGAAGGCTGGACCGCTTCCCGGCAGAACATTGATTTGTGGACCACTTCTTAAAACACCCGCAGTGTAATTAAATATTAAGCCCCTCTTTGATTTATGCTCTAAGAGGATTACTTGACAAACTAGGAGTAGATTTCACACATCCTCTGCTAAAATTAACTTTTCAATATCATTAGGCTCATCTTATGTGAGCAATGATGAATACTCATATGTGTGCTCCTCCAGTCCTCCAGACCCCACCTTGGGTTGCTTGGTTCCCAGCACAGCCATAGAAGGTATACAGTGTGTGACTTCCACATTCCTGGGGATGGTAGATCCAGATCATTAGTATTCAGACAGTATCTTCAGCCAAGCAATCTACGATGGGTTCATCTTCTCTCCGAAAGGTGGTCACACACCGCGGTAATATGGTCCCATGAGAGTCTTTCCACAACATTAATAAACAAGACTTGATGGTGGTCTATTGTTGGTTCAGTAGTTCTCGTGGGAAGGAGAGTTAATTGAAGAGATGGGGACATATTACGCTATAAAATAGAACAGTATTGCTTGGGAGTGATGAGCAATGCGTTGACTCAAGGTTTAAATGGGGAATCCTAGAGGTGTCGATAAAAAAAGGATGTCTACATACCCTGCTCTGGCTTTTGTGGATGATTCTTGACTTTGGCACCACCAGACCTATGGCCTCCTCAAGAACCACTTCTTCGAAGTGATGTCCCATGGTTATTGGAGGCCACTGAATGAAGATAACAGGTACCGTGATCTCCCTTCCTGATGCTTCCGGCCAGGCTGGAGGTGTTGAAGATTGGGAGTACCGGCATGGCACAAGAAACTGAGAAGTTTAAACACGTTTTAATTTTGGTGGCACCCCTGCCCTAGCCCTGGGGTTTTCCATCTAAAACCCCTTCTAGATGGTAAAATATGGCATGCACTCAATAATATTTGAAAATGTTGAGTAATGACTACTCAAGCTGTTCTGAAAATTCATGAAGGCCGAAACCAAATATGATTGAGACTTTTTTTTCAGGACACTGCATTACCGTACTTGGTTATTTTAAGAGGTACTTTGCCTTTTTATCTTATTTTCAGCCCTACTGTGTTTTTTCTCTTTCCTATTCAGTCTGTGGACATGAAGCAACTCTACTAAAAACACCTTATCAATAAAGGCAAGAGCCGTATGGAGAAGGAGGTTGGACACAAGTTTATTGGTTGCGGCAATGTGTTGGTAAATTTGGGCAGGTCCCCAGTGCATGAGTGCCGACCTGCGCTCTTGGATGTGCAGAGTTGCAGGAGATCTTCCAAACTCTAGTGAGTGGATTGCAACTGACCCAACTGACCCGGAGGTCTCCATATGACCCAAATTTTGGGAAATAATGAACTTGACAAATTCTTATTGACTACTATTACAGGACTAGTTTAATAAAGTATTATACAAAAATAACCCTATTAGTATACAGTGATATCCAGTATGTCATCAATTTAATAGGAGGATGTGTTAACTAGAGTTTACTATCAGCGTTACCACTGGGTATGATCTCAAAAAGCCAAACTACAACAATCTGTTTCATCAGGCCAACTACAAATAGGGAGAGGCTTGTCCAAGAAGCCGAACACGGTAGGAAGAAGCCTGGAGGTGAACAATGAACAGATTATTTTGGGGACAGCTCTTTTTAAATGGCAGAGCTTAACGTTGCTCATAAAGCAGTAAAAACACTGTGGCCCAGAGAGTTAAATCTTTTGTTGTCTTTGGTCAGTTGAGAAGAAAGTCACCATGGCCTTTCCACTGGTTTCAAAAACTAATCTCACAGCTGCTTTCTATTTTACAGTCCCTCAAAGCGCAATATTTCTTCAAATAGATGTTAGGATCTACAACCTTGCCTTTTACTTCCATTACCTGTGTCCAGCACTTTCTTAAATCTCCTCCTCCAATTTAGCCTGTCCATACAGTAGCTGGCTCCCCTGGTAGGTGCTGATTATGCCTGCCAGACTGTATCTTGTTTTCACTAAAACACTGATCCTAATTATTGGAGACGAGAGGTTGCTAGTCCCTACTCTCTCTGGAGTGAGGGTGAGGTCATGTGATACTCCCTGTACTTAGCTAGCAGGAGAGCAGTGTCTGTAAAGATCTGTGGAGTGCAACCTTGTTCCCCATCAATCTCTACATCGTACCGTATTTTTCGGACTATAAGGTGCAAAAAAAATACTTAGATTTTCTCAGAAATCAAAGGTGCGCCTTATATATATATGAACCGTAATAACAGACAACAGCTGCTTTGAACTGTGCACAGGTCTGCCACCTTCTGGTCATCCTTATAATCAGGTGCGCCTTATATATGAACCTTGACATTTTAGCAGGCATTTATTGATGGTGCACCTTATAATCCGGTGCACCTTATAGTCCGAAAAATACTGTAGTCTCTCTCTGCACCTCACACCCAGCTGGTTTCTTTAGGTTTTATTACATGCTCAATGCTTCTCCATGTGATGAAATCTGCCAGTCTTGTTACTATATAAAACCTTTATGCACACACTATTTAGTGCACAGTGGATTCACTTATAGGCATCTCACTGGATTTGCTAAGTTAAATCAGTTACTTCAGGATAACCTTGCATTGGAGTTACTAAATGAGAGAACACAAAGCATCATGGGAAGTGAGGGCAGCTTATTGACAGTAAAAGAAAAGGAAGAGGCTAGTCTCCACCCACTTCACTCCTGCCGAGTAGGATTTCTGAAAAATAGCTTCAGTACAGAAAATGGCATAACTCTAGAAAGAAAAGGGCGAGCAGCACAATAAGGACATGGTTCTTTGTTTTGAGGGAATCACATATGACTTGGTGGAAATAAATATGAAATTGGATTTACACATTAAAGAATAGGAATTTCAAAGAATGAGGGCACAAGCGACTATCAGCCGTGTCAAGCTGATTTTAAAAAAAAAATAGATCCAAGTTTTTTTTCAAACAGCTTTGCCTTCTTCTGAACCTCTGGGTTCTATTTAGTAGACTGAAGCCTTGGTTAACTAGAGGTCTTCTCTAGCGTCTTACTGACCCAGTTTAACCTTGGTCGTTATAAAAAAAAAAAAAAAAAACTAAAATGTTTAAACTATTTTTTAACCATAAAGCAATATTTTGTTATATGCAGGTAAAGGGAAAATGATTTTATCAATCTCCTCAACCAAATCTTAGACTCCTGTTTACTAGATCAGCATGAAGCTCTTGGCCTGGGAAATGATGGAAGGTCTCGGCTCCTCTGCTGTATCTCAGGTCAGTCTATGGGTAATTGTATATTTGCTGTAGGAGGATCTTTTGTTTTCTCACTTTTATATCTCGCTGGATAGAAGAGAAATTGTCTTATTGATGAGAGAGATAACGATAGGCAGAGACGTAGGATCTTCTTCTTGTCTAATGGGACGGAATGTTAAATATTTTTCCTCAGAAGCCGCCGACTGAGTTTTGAAAGTAACAAACACGGAAAACTGTCAAGTAATAAAGCGAAAGCGGCGGAGCTGGCAAAGTATTTATTTATATCAATTCTTATTTCTCTGTGGAAAAAACTCTCCGACACTAAAAGTTTCACGTAAATGCTTTTCTGGCTGGTGCAAAATGCCGGATCTCTACATCTTTATCAGCGGCGGTGTTCCTGGACACCGAAAATGAAAATAAAAAATTTTGCTATATAATTAAAGGACTTTCTCTTCAAGAAGGTTGGGAATATTTTGCAAACTACACTTTGGATCGAAAAACTAAAAAAATGTATCCAATATTATTTAAAAAAAAGCTATACAATGATACCGAACTCGGGTCCCTACCCGCACCTCCTATTGTGCTGAGCGTGGGGGGGGGGGGGGGGGGCACTGGCACTGTAATCACTGTAAAATCAAAATGGGTAAGAAAAATACTTATTTCTTTCTTTTTCGTTTTGATGTGTATTTCTTGAGAGTAACAAAGACCATATATACTCGAGTATAAGCTGAGTATAATCAGCCGACCCGAGTATAAGCTGAGACCCCTAATTTTACCACCAAAAACTGTAGTATACAGCCAGCCAGCCCCCAGTAGTACACAGCCAGCCCCAAGTAGGCTACAGCCAGCCCCAAGTAGGCTACAGCCAGCCCCAAGTAGGCTACAGCCAGCCCCAAGTAGGCTACAGCCAGCCCCAAGTAGTCTACAGCCAGCCCCAAGTAGGCTACAGCCAGCCCCAAGTAGGCTACAGCCAGCCCCAAGTAGTCTACAGCCAGCCCCAAGTAGGCTACAGCCAGCCCCATGTAGCATACAGCCAGCCCCATGTAGCATACAGCCAGCCCCATGTAGCATACAGTCAGCCCCATGTAGCATACAGCCAGCCCCATGTAGCATACAGTCAGCCCCATGTAGCATACAGCCAGTCCCATGTAGTATACAGCCAGCCAGCTCCCTGTATGCCAAGCACATAAAAAAATAATAAACGTAATACTCTCTCCGACGCTTTGCGCAGCTCCCGATCCTCGGCGCAGTTCCCGATCCTCGGCGCAGTTCCCGGCGGCTTCTCTCTTCTTTAGCCGACAGAGTCACGTCCAAGCGATCTGGAAATCGCATGGACGCGACTCTGCCGGCTAGAGAAGAAAGAAGAAGGAGAGGAGCCGGAGGGAACCGCGCCAAGGATGCGGGCGCCGTAGGGTGAGTATTAAGTTTTTTATTTAATTGACTCGTGTATAAGCTGAGGTTTTTCAGCACAGTTTTTGTGCTTAAAAACTCGGCTTATACTCGAGTACATACAGTATTTCTTAAAAAAACAATCCAATAATACTTAAGTTGATCTTGTATTCTCATCCCCCAGGGGGCATCTAATTTTTATTATGTAGAAACTACATTCAGTGTTGACGTAGTAGTTTTCTGTTCTTTTTGGGGGCTGGTGTAATGGGATTCCCTACCTCTGGCACATCGGGGGCTGGTATAATGCAAGTCCCTGCCTCTCACATTTCGGAGAGCTTGATTAACTTAAGTTTCCTCTGAAGATGGGGATTTTTCCAGTTGCCAACAAAGAATATAAAATATTGAATCTGCTAAATTAAGTACTCGATTTTGGTAACATTGGTTAGCTTTTAAAAAAATATTTCATATGTCTATGTTCAGATTTTGGATCTGATGTGTAATTAACAAAATATCCCCCTTTTCAATGTTTTAGCACATATATCGATTTTTGGCAATTACAGCACCACCGATTTAGCAAGCGCTGCATAATCTGTGTCCGCTATATAAATAAAGAATTCTTATTATTATCTGTCACTAAAATTAAACGAGAGCAAAGTCTAATCAATATAAATTTTCTGGGGGAAATACGAATCTGCAATTAAATGGGTTCCCATTATAAAGTTGCCCCCTGGGGGATAGGGTTAGGAGTCCAAGTTCGGTATGATTGGATAGATGTTTAAAAAATACATGCCACAGTTTTATTTTAGCTCTTAGATCTGATGTTTATTCCGAGAGATGTGGCACCATCCCAACCTATTTGTTACACGTCGTCTTATCTGAGAAAAAATATGGATCATTAATTACGGGGATGAGTCTCAAGGCGGCTGTGACTAAGAGCAATTCTACATGAACTTTAGTAATCATAGTTATTTTATGTTCCATTGCAGAAGATGTTTGTGTAAAAGTCAAATATAAGTGGCCAGATCAGGAGAATTCTGAAAAATGCACTTGCTAAGTATAGGATAACTACAAGACAAGGTAGGTCTCTGGTAAGATTTGTGCCCTTCCAATACCGAGGTCATGAGTTCATGTTCAATAGCCGAGTGAAGTTTTCCAGGGATCATCTCTAACCTTAAACTGAGGAAATAACCCAACACTGTAAGGAATCCGTTTTCTCTGGGGACCCTGTAATTTTTGGATAGGTATACAGTGGTACAACAAGTAGATGCTGGTTGAAAGGAAAACAGCGAAAAAAAGACACAGACCTATTCAAAAGACTGGGGTCCAGTGTTCTCCACTATGTCCAGTTACAGCTGATCTTTCAGTGCATTTACCCAGTGTTACCATTAATGTGCAGTTACAAAAACAGCAAAGCACCAGTGTTTTCGGAAAGCATCCGTAGCCAATAAAGAAGAGCGTTACACAAAGCGTTTCCATTACATTCCGAATCGAAAATTTTTACCAGATTACAACTAAATGGATCGTCCTACCTTCTTGTCTGGCCATGAAGCCTTCAGAACGGCTTGTGTTCTGAAAAATACGAGCAACTTGCTGTCCTCGTCGCTCAGGTTAAATGCCTGCTCCATAATCTGTAGCACGTCGATGCGAGGTTTCACCGGTATGGAATCATCACCACAAAATGGCCGTAACCACTCCAAGAGGTCATCAGATGAGACAAGGTTCTCCCTATAAAATGAAATGAATACACCTCTGGTTAGAAACAAAACAGGTTGTATATGTAGGGAAAGCAGGATTTATGTAGGTTAATCGCAAGGCAAAACATCTGGGAAACAACCTTTGACCATGACCATCACTGGTCCATGCAGTATCTGCAGCTCCTGGTACAAAGGTCTGGAACACTGACAGGACATGGTTGGGTCAATCACACCACTGTTTTCATGTTAAAAGTACATTGACTACATCAAAATAACACCAAATTCTCAGCTTAGGGCAAACCCCAAGTCTCTTGCTGCTTGTACCCTAAATAATGGACACCAAGATTAGGTATGGAACGTAGAGAAGTTGCCAAAAGTTCTGAGATGCTCTTGAGTCTAGACGCAATTCTACAGGGAAACCTTGGCTTGTGGCATTCATGGACCAACCAATTAAACCACCTTAATGGCAGTGTTGTCCTCGTTAAAACAGTGACTTCTTTGAGTCGGAATGAGAAAAATATTCAGGTTTAAGAATCTGCTAAAGATTTCAAGGCCTGCAGATTGTCCGGTAGACAAACCGATCGTGCATCTGACAAAATGAGGCTTGAGAACCAATTTGTAAAGGTAGCACTTCCCAACTTACTGCTCCTAATGTCTTGTAGGCATCAGAGAGGACTTGTAGAGTCCAGGCTTTGACAGCTCGAAGCTATTCTGGTGGCAACCAAATGATGTAACAATATGTACATACAATATGTACTAATGATATTACAATAATATGTCCAAGTAAAGTTACATACACAATTGTCCCTGTTTTGTGCCATGTTTGTAAAATGATAAATGTCCTCCACCAGGATCACAAAGGATGTATTCAGTGACCTCATGTGAAGCCATCACCAGGGTGGTCTCCTGCATGTGTGTCACCACAGACGGTTCCTTGGATGATGCTACACATCAGCGATTACAAGAGTCTCCAGAGTGAAGAAACCTCTTGTGCTAGAACCTCTACAACAATGAGATGTCTCCCCCCACTGTCTGCCCTGCAGACTCCCGGATAACTGTGGAGACGACATTACAGTCTGAAGAGCAATAATTAACTTCCTATGTGCTCCGGTGCTTACTGCAAACTATGCGGCACCCAATACGACGGCCAGCAGTGCACGGGGGACTGGTAGGATACGGCGGAGGATACAGGGCCGCAGATGTGTGCAGCATTTATAAAATGCATGTCCTGGGACAAATAAACCTACCGATATAGGAAGAAATTACTCTGCCACCGACTAATGTTCATCTGCAGTCCTATGCAAACTTGGGAACTATTATTAAAGTATCTATCTATCTTCTGTATCTATCCATCCATCATCTTTTGTATCTATCTATCTATCCATCCGTCTATCTATGTTCTGTATCTTTCCATCTGTCTATCTTCTGTATCTATCCATCAATCAATCTTCTGTATCTATCTATCCATCCATCCATCTTCCAATCTTCTATATCTATCCATCCATCTTTCTATCTATCCATCTTCTATTTCTAACCATCCCTCTTTCTATCTTCTGTGTCTATTCATCCATTTGTCTATCTTCTGTATCTATTTATCCATCATCTTCTGTATCTATCTATCCATCTGTCTATCTATGTTCTGTATCTTTCCATCTGTCTATCTTCTGTATCTATCCATCGATAAATCTTCTGTATCTATCTATCCATCCATCCATCTTCCAATCTTCTATATCTATCTATCTATCCATCCATCTTTCTATCTATCCATCTTCTATTTCTAACCATCCCTCTTTCTATCTTCTGTGTCTATTCATCCATCTGTCTATCTTCTGTATCTATCCATCCATCTATCTATGTTCTGTATCTATTTATCCATCTGTCTATCTTCTGTATCTATCTATCCATCTGTCTATCTATGTTCTGTATCTTTCCATCTGTCTATCTTCTGTATCTATCCATCGATCAATCTTCTGTATCTATCCATCGATAAATCTTCTGTATCTATCTATCCATAAATCTTCTGTATCTATCTATCTATCCATCCATCCATCTTCCAATCTTCTATATCTATCTATCCATCCATCTTTCTATCTATCCATCTTCTATTTCTAACCATCCCTCTTTCTATCTTCTGTGTCTATTTATCCATCTGTCTATCTTCTGTATCTATTTATCCATCTGTCTATCTTCTGTATCTATCGATTCATCTGTCTATCTTCTGTGTCTATCCAACCATCCATCCATCTTCTGTATCTATCCATCCATCTTCTCTATCTATCCATCCTATCTATGTCCTATCTTTCTATCTTGTATCTATCTATCTTCTCTATCCATCCATCTATCTATCATCTCTACCTATCAATCTTCTGTATCTAGTAAAGGAAAAGCCCACAGCAGCGCAGTTCTAATTAACCCCTAATAAGGATGAGTGCAGCGCCTCAGAGTCCATGTCAGAAACTCTTGTTCAATATTTCGGAATAAAGTCACGAGATCCAATTGCAGGCCAGTGATCAAACAAGGAGGTGTCTCATGGGTGACATTTTGGTGTCTCCACCTTACTCAAGCAAAGAGTATAGCAAAGCTACTTATAGCATACTTGCATCACATGACCTGATAACATAGTCCAATAATCCATATACAATAACATACAACACCTATGTATTATATGGTGCATTGTATATGGGGAGAGGGAGTTTAGTTATACATTTATGTGGTAGGTAGAGCAGGTGGTAATAACCTCACCTTTAAGGTCATGATCACATCTATGCCAGTCACACGTGACATTTGGGCATGGAGCGCCAGTCACATGACAGACATCCCAGCAGCACCTGACAGGTCCCATTATAAGTCCGTGGGCTCCCTCAGGTGCCCCAGGGTGTCCAATTATCATGGAGGCCGCTGCCCCTTTATTCTACCAGGTGATGTGATTTTGGAAATGACAACGAATAGCAAGAGCTGCTGTGAGAAGTAGAGTAAGGATGGAGGGGAACAGGACTACACAGATTTTGTGTGTTACCATGGAGACACACGGGTATTATAATCAACAAAAAGAAATTTTGCAAAGTTGATTCAATTTATAGTCTGGTGCCGGGGAGTAGCAGAAGATGTAAAACAGCCATGGAAGCTACAACACAGGCGCAGGCACAGGTGCAGCGGCTCCCATTTTGATTCCCCTGTTTAAATAAGCAAAATGTTCTGCTTGCTTGAGGCCGAGATCACAAGCAACATCAGAATTGCGTTTGGGAATTAATGCAAATTAACGGTTGTGGGGAGGAGCTCTTGTGATCGGGTAAGAAAGAGATTGTCCTCTTTCAGCAAATAACTAATATTGTTTGTGTAAAGAGAAGTTATACAATTTTCCAATATAATTTCTTCATCAATTCCTCACAGGTTTTCTAGATCTCTGCTTGCTGTCCTGCGATGAGACGCTTTATTGTTTACTTCCTGTGGATAATTCTGGTCCCTGGTCATGTGAGGTCACACAGGTGCACTGCTCGTTATATCTCTGGTCATGTGATGCCACACAGAAGCACGGCTCGTGATATCCCTGGTCATGTGAGGTCACACAGGTGCACTGCTCGTTATATCTCTGGTCATGTGATGTCACACAGGTGCACTGCTCGTAATATCCCTGGTCATGTGATGTCACACAGGGGCACAGCTCCTTATATCCCTGGTCATGTGATGTCACACAGGTGCACGGCTCATTATATCCCTGGTCATGTGATGTCACACAGGTGCATGGCTTGTTATATCCCTGGTCATGTGATGTCACACAGGTGCATGGCTTGTTATATCCCTGGTCATGTGATGTCACACAGGTGCATGGCTTGTTATATACTTGGTCATGTTATGCCACACAGGTGCACAGCTTGTTATATCTCTGGTTATGTGATGTCATACAGGTGCACGGCTCATTGGAGCAGGTGGTAATAAACTAAAATGTATAACCTACAAAAGGACGTCAATGTCTATAGCACTAAAACTGGCAGCTGCAGGGCGCACCTTCCCTTCTGTGCCTCACTGTGCGCCCATAAAACAAGTAACGGCCATATGTGGGGGGTCTCCGTACTCAGGAGAAATTGTATAAATGGGTTTTCTCTTTTTATCTTTTTGAAATGTGTAGATTTTAGGGCTAAATGAACGTATAACCGACAAATTTTGACCATTCTAAATATAACCTCCATTTTGATGTAATTACTTCTGAATATCTCAAGGGGTTAACAATCTTCCTAAAAGCTGTTTCTGATAGTTTGAGGGGTGCAGATTGGAAAATGTGTTTACATATAGGGGGGGGGGGGCTTCTAATATTATATATTTCAAAATTTCATTAAAACAATAATGATCCCCAAAAAAGTCAATTCTGAAATCTCCTTGAAAATACAGAATAAAACGATAAAAATAAATTAGCCAGACATGTCAAAAATTATGAAACCGTAAAGTAGACATATGGGAAATGGCAACTCATTTAGGTGGTTAAACTATCTCCCTGGAAACGAGAACATTTCGAATTTTGAAAATGGCAAATATTTCAAAAAATTCATCAGTTTTTAAAAATAAAAATTTTAATACATAAACGACATCAGCCAAAATTTACCACTAAAATGAAGTACAAGATGTGGCTTGGTTGCTCTGCAGAAATCTATTTGTCAATCCCCCCCCCTTCTCTCCCCCCCCTCTCCTCCCCCCCAAAAAGTACATAGCCTGCTGTCTGCTGGATATGGAGTTTGGCATTTAACACATTTGCCAACAAGAGACAATAGGTTGGTATTTTGTTCACCTCGATGGGCGTCAGGAGAACTTTAAGCAAACACAAGTGTTATCCAAATGCCAGATTATCATAATGTGATTCCATCTTACAGGATGATACATTTACGTTGCTCGAAGACACAAAGCCAGGAAGTAATAACCCTAAATATAACATAATGTGACATACGAGGGAATAAAAGCACCCGAGCGGGGATAGGACTCGTAGTCATTGTGAATCGCATCTAAATCAGGTTATTGTTACACATTACGTGGCCGGCAGAGAACTGACCTTTACCAGACACAAATGTGATCCGAATATCTGCATCTAGAAACTCAGATACTGTAACAGCAGCAGTAACAACTTCTATAGCGTAACTGATGTAGAGCGTCACAGCAAATAAGACAAGGACTGGCCAGGACCGGCACAATGCTCAAAGCAAAGGAACGCGCAGAGACCCTCCCAGTAGGGAGCGTGCAGAGGCCCTTCCAGGAAGGAGGATGCAGAGACCCTCCCAGGAAGGAGTGCGCAGAGACCCTACCAGTAGAGAGTGTGCAGAGACCCTCCCAGTAGGGAGCGTGCAGAGACCCTACCAGTAGGGAGCACGCAGAGACCCTACCAGTAGGGAACGTGCAGAGACCCTACCTGTAGAAAGTGCGCAGAGACCCTACCAGTAGAGAGTGCGCAGAGACCCTACCAGTAGAGTGCGCAGAGACCCTACCAGTAGAGAGTGTGCAGAGACCTTCCCAGTAGGGAGCGCATAGAAACCCTCCCAGTAGGGATCTTGCAGAGACCCAGCCAGTAGAGAGCTCGCAGAGACTTTCCCAGTAGAAAGGGCGAAAAGACCCTAAATGTAGGGAGCGTGCAGAGAC
This sequence comes from Engystomops pustulosus, assembly GCF_040894005.1. NCBI lineage: Eukaryota > Metazoa > Chordata > Amphibia > Anura > Leptodactylidae > Engystomops > Engystomops pustulosus. The sequence continues at coordinate 20,966 of NW_027285606.1, read as the reverse complement.
TCTGCCAGTAGAAAGCATGCAAAGAACCTTCCAGGATGGAGCGCAATGATACCCTCCCAGTAGAGTGCTCGCAGAGATTCTACCAACTGAGAGGTTGCAGAGACCCTCCAAATAGAGACAGCACAGAGACGTTCCAAAGAGCAAGTGTGAAGACACACTGCCAGCAGAGAGCATGTAGAGAATCTTCCTGCAGGGAGTGAGAAGATACCCTCCCAGTAGGGAGCGTGCAGAGACCCTACCATTAGAGAGAGCACCAAGACCATCCCAATAGGGAGCGTGCAGAGACTCTCCAAGTAGAGAGAGCACAGAGGCTCCCCCAAAAGCAAGTGTGCAGAGACTCTTCCAGGAGGGAGCGTGCACAGTTTCTCCCAGCTCTTTTCACTGTAAAATCTTTATTTTATTCAGTTTTGTTGGTAAGACTATTTCCTCGAATATACAGTGGTTCTATGGAGAGGGGATGGGGTAGCAGAGAGTCACAGCAGCTAGGTCTTCTCTCAGCAGCATCCTCTGACCTGACCAATCACATGCGAAAATGAGCAAAGAAGAGTCATATTTTGCCTGAGAGGAGTCCAGTTTTGAGACTGAACAGGCAGTGTCCAGACACCTTGATCTTCAGTTCTATACCAACAAAACTTTTGGTGTTGTATAAGATAAGAATCTCGTCTTTCAGGTTTCATCAGGTTTGTGGTTGTGTATGCTACAGAACCGGAGATGCAGACAGATAAAGGAATAGTAGTGAGAAGACGTGTAAGCTGCAGATAAATATCCAGTTCAGACTACAGGGAAGGGGGAAGAGTGAAAATCTCACGATCTAGTGATCCAACAAAAGCAAAGCATCACCTATATTGTGCTTTGTGTTATGGAATTGTTTTTCTGCTTCTTTTTGCTTTAATTAATCCTCTTGTATTACAGCCACATGATGAATCACTTAAATAGTCTCCCGAGAGCCCGGACTCATAAAAAACGATTTCAGTGATGACAGCAAGACGACAACATTTAATACTGAAAAAAGATGGCTGGATGGGGACCCAACTCGCCATCTGGATGAGAATCCGGAACGACATTGTGTGTGTGTGATATAATATACCATTACAGTAAACACAATATGCTCCACCAGCGGAAAAAGGAGCTACAACAGGGAGTTAGTCGGTAGAATCTGGTATTCTTACCGTCATGTCAAGAAAAAGCCTCATCTGTACAGCTGTATAATGCAAAGAAAATTAGATTTTCTTCTTAAGGCTTATTTTTTTAGAACAAAAACTGTGCATGTTACAGGAAATCTACCATGAAAATCCATCCTGATAAACCAGGGACATTACTCATAGATCCAGGCACTGTGACTGTGGTATTATCTTATATTTGTTATTCATGGCCTCCTTCCATCTAAAATCAACTTGTAAAATTATGCTAATGAACCCAAAGGGCTCCTGGGGGTTTTACCAGAGACCCTCTGTGCTATAGCTTCACAGAGGGAGAGGACTGAGAGAGCAGAAGGGGAGGCGTAACCAGTGTAACAGACTATGAAACTACAATGTAGATTTACTGCTAAAACAGTAATTAAAAAGGGTGACTTAAAAAAAAAAAAAAGAACATTTTAATACCGTGTTTTTACAAACTTTGCTAGTAGTAGTAATAGACAATACTTACACGTTTATCCCAACTGTGACAATTATCTGATCCAGTTTCAAATTCAATCATATAATATAATACAGCAACTAAAATGGGCATAAAACCTATATCTTGGGTAAAATATGACTATTTTATAACAAAGTGGCAAAAACGTTCAGTTAAGAGGAGTCTACATCCAGGCAGTGTTGTGCCTGGAAATTTGTGTAACCATACCTTGTGCGCTTTAGCAGTGGCAGGACTGTAAAAAATGTATCCAGGAATGTAGCTGGACTTGGTACGATGGGGGTTTATCCCCAAACTTCTGTGCCCTACAGCCCCTACCTCAGCTAAGTAAGTGGTGGCTTCTTACAGCAGCCAGTCAGAGCAGGAGGGAACGGTTGAATTAAGCTGCCACTCCTCTATGCTCTGACTGACTGCTGTAGTATTCAACCAGATGCCAGTTACAGCTTTTACTCAGAGTAGAAGGCAAAAGCTGCTGTAATGCAAATTTGCAGAGTTTCTCTGAGCATCAGGGGCAGGGCTGAAATTAACAGTGCACAGTTTTCGTTTTTTTTCTTTCCTTATATAATTGCTATTCCTTGAAAACAAAATGCGGATCAGAATTCACAACTCCACCCCTAAGATATTTTGACAATTTCTCTACAATGTCAGATCGATATTAATCTGAGCCACAGTTAGGAAAAAATTGCTCAGAACAGTTCAGAAGTGAGAGAAAACGTTATCCCATATCCAATCGATATCTCGTTAGTAAAATTCAACAAGCACCTCCTGAATATTACCAAGAAAATGTACTTAAATTTTCAATTTGAACAAAATATGTGCTATTAAAACATTTCCGGTGATCAATTTTCTAATAAAAAGGACAAAAATAAATAAAATAAAATGAACAAATCAAGGTGAAAAGTTAAGAGACTGTTGACCTGTACTGTGGTGGCCCTAGGCAAGGGCCTATAGATTCATCCTGTCTGATGTGAGCAGCTCAATCATCTAGTAGGAATCTCTCTTCTTCTAACCTTTTTTTTTGCTATTTTATTAATGTGTGATTAAGAGCCAAGACTTCTGCACTTAATCAATGGAGTATTTGAAGTTTCTAAGAAAATGCGAACTTCACAAACCCCCGATTCTCACCACAGGGGATGTTGTTTGCTAGTCAAGCAATTTGTCAATAGCTTAAAAGTACAAAATAATCTCCATTTTAATGAGGAAAAAACACAAGACAGGCAATAGATAAAAGGTGAGCACAAAATGTCAACTACCTGTATATAATTTAAACAATGACATTTCAACATTTCTAAATGCGTCGGGAAAGCGATCAACATGAAATATGACTACATCCAATATTAACCATTTATTAGGGGGTTCAACGATACAGGACACAACGAATACTTTACACGGAGTCTCCCTTTCACATTGGGAGTTTACAGCTCCATCGGTTATGAAGGTATAGTTGACAACAAATTGACACATCAATCTTCCTAAAACTTGGTGGTTTTCACCAAAAGGTTTCTTTGAGCTGGGAGCACTCTTTAATATTGACAACATGTGAAGAGCAGACATAAAATGCAAAGTTCAGGTCCTTAAAGCTCAGGACTGGGTGTTGGCGTTGTGATTTCATGAGATCAGATACATAAATGGGGAACATTCTACAAATGTTATTGGGCATGGGTCCTTAGATGACATCTGAACAGTGAAGAGGAGGCATGGAGAGGACCTGCTGGACTCGGCCAAGCAAGACACACTCTCTCTGACTCGCTGCTGGATCTGGCTGTATGCCAGGAAAGATAATAAAGTTCATTTGGTGGGGATGTGAAAGAAACTAATTTTAATAGTTAACAGGGCTCTATAAGAACCTGTCACTAGCTGTGTTTGTGAAATATATTAACATTAAGTGAAGATAAAGATGGACACCTGTTAGTTTTTTGGCGTCCATGAGTTTGGTAACATAAGACAAGCTATGGATCAAGTTATACTCCTTTCTAAATTGTTTTGGACAAACTTTTCCACTTGTAAGAAATTTCTTATGTTGGAACGGACCTGAAACTTTTGAGAAATACATTGTATAGCTGAAGAGCTCTGCGGCTAGCACCGCTGTTATTCACTAGTGTCAAAGGCTTCTTAGGTAAAGCCCAAAATGATTTGTGCGGCACGAGAAGCTCCATTTCTCAAAGCCAAACCGGGAAGAATAGGTTGTCAACAAAAGTAAGGTAACTGCTGCCGACGTCTACGACCTCTCAGCTGCCAGATGAAATACAGGTCTGACATTAGTACGTCATGAAAATAAAACGGGACTTCGCGATGGATGAGGAACGGGGAAATGAAACAGTTTCAGGCTCCGGTTACAAGCGCGTGGGATTTGTGGTCTATGGGTGTACTGTAAACATGTCTGTAGAGTCATTTCACATCTGAAATATTATGCCAGGTGCGCAGGTACAAGTCAGGAGAAATAACTTTTCGGTAGCATTTCCATTTATGGCCTTTTGTGCTTTGAACCCAAATGTCAGGAGCAGTATATATATCATGAACCAAAGACTGTGAAAAACTAACTGAAAAATAATGCCTAGAATAAAATAGTTTTTAGTGTTTAGATTTTTTTCTACTTAACATGACCACATATGTACAAGACAAAGACAAGGAAAATGCAAAGCTTCAGAAATGCTGGATATCAAGGCCCATGCCTAGTATACATACAAGTGATACCTCATATAGCAGACCGCCCAATTTTGCATAGTAAAATGGCCTTTTAAATGGAACCTGTCAGTTTAATAACTATTATCCAGCAGTACAACTATCCCTATATTGTTCCTCCCATGCACACAGTCTGTTCGTAATGGCTCACCATTTATACTAATCACATGCCTCCCAGTAGATAGGTAGCCACAGCACATGACCCCAGTAGATAGGTAGCCACAGCACATTGACCCCAGTAGATAGGTAGCCACAGCACATGCCCGCCAGTAGATAGGTAGCCTCAGTACATGTTCCCCAGTAGATAGGTAGTCATAGCACATTCCTCCAGTAGATAGTTAGCCCCAGCAAATGCCCCTAGTAGAAAGGTAGTCACAGCACATGACCCCCCAGTAGATAGGTAGACACAGCACATGCTCCCCAGTGTATAGGTAGACACATCCCGGCCTGCATCCAGTGATCATCGCTGTGTTTGTCTTACATGTACACACTGGCGATTGCTATTAATCAGTGATTTGTCTGAGAGCCAGATGCAGCCATCGAAAGAGCCACATATGGCTCCCGAGCCATAGGTTTCCTACCCCTGGTCTAAAGGAATGACCCCCTATACCTGTTGTCCACATTCATAGATATAGTAGAGATATACAGATACATAAAAAGACAGAGAGATAAAAATCAGTGGATAGTTATGGAGATAACACAGTCCTTTTTAATCAGCAACTGTCCAGGTCAAGAACTTTTCTCAATTTTTTGGGGCTTTATGGATTGATCCGACATGTTTAAACCGCTTCCCCTTCTCACGATTACTACGGCTAATAAAAGTACACCGAAAAAATAAATAACAGTTATTCATACCCAGAGTGAGAACACACAACAGACCCTGCTGGTTTATTACAGAAAAATCACCGAAGGATCAAGAAGCAGATTAACCTGTCAGAAAGCTGGAACGTGCTCCGCCAATGCCGGTCATTTCATTAAAGTTCACATTGCCGGAAGCCCACGCTTTGTAACGTTACAACGTCTGGGCAAAGAGAAATTGTATTATTCAGATCAGACGGAGGGTAATTTGCCAGTGTTTTGGGTAAGCCGGTCTACAAATTGTTCACTTCTGTGGTGTATAATTGATATCCTCCAACAATGACATCAATTCTGCACCAAAGGGTCTTCTACGTGGGAATTCTGCATCCGTCGCCTGATAAATATGTAAAAGATCCGGATAAAAATGTCACATTATCATTTCAAGATGTTAGCAAAAAAGCTGCTGTTCATTGGGACTAATCAAATCTCATTCTGAGCAGAAGTGGCCGATGTGTCGGGGGATATTAAATCAGGAGAAAGATCGTGTTCGCCGAGGACAAACACTTCTTCACAACGGAAACGCCATCCCTAATTGGATATTCACTTACTGGGTAAAGCGGTCTAATCTGTGTTGTGAGCGGCAAATGAATACGTGGCGCATGCAATATTGACGAGGGCTGGATCATAAACATAGTCAAATATTAAAATATCCATTTACTCATTGGACGGGGGAACGGAACACGGAGATGTAATTATGGGAACAATCGCTAACACCTGTGGAGCTGCGGACGATCTGCTCGGCTGAGTCACATCTAGTTGGCTATTACGTGTATCCAACACCCCCTCTTATTTTTACTGGAACAGAACCACCTGCATGCTTTGTAGTCAATAGTCATCCATATTCCGGGGTGGGCTACAATCGCTTTAGTCTTTATAAGTACAGTGTGTATTAATATTGATCGCTACCTTCTATACAGTCGTGTTCACTTTGTATTCTTTTTCACAGATAGCATTAAGGCTTCTTACAACAGCTGAACTAGCATCATTACGAGCTGTATTAAAGGCATCACACCGAACCAAAAAGTACCTTACTATATAGTGATGAGGAGCAAAAACAGCTGTCTGCAGGTGGGAGTCTCTGGTGGCTCGAAGGCTTTTTATTGGATCGGACGTTGATTTATAAGAAGTCATTAGGAACATTAACAAAGGGGCAAAGTCTTTACCACTCACTATATCAGATGGATCTATGGAAGAAAAGTCTGTCCCTTTCAACCCCAAAATTACTTTTTGCACAATGTATTGAGGTAGCCAGGTCCAACATGGAGTCCCCCACAGAGCGTTCAAAGCTAGACTGTGCATGTTCAACTGACCCCTAAGTTCACATGAACGAGAACAGAGCTAATTTTCATAAACACTAGGGGTTACGACAAGTTGGACCCCGCCAAACAGCAAAATATAACTTTTGGATAGGTCAGACCATCCTATGGGCTAAGGTTGGACACGTCTACTGTACACTCTACGTTAGTGCCAATGCTATTTATTTACTGCTCCTGCAGCCACATTGGACAAAGAACCCAACGCTGCTTAAACGTGACTTTCTTAAATTTAGTATCAGACAGTTTGGATTTCCCAAGTTTGAAAAGGTGACTTGGTAGGAACCCTACCTACAGCCCCCAACCATACTAGATAGTACAACCAAGCCTATTCTTTTGGAAACATCATGGAGGGGGTATGGTGCAGAATCCAGGGATATTTTTGGGCTACAGTGGTCCACAAGGCTCTATCCAATGAGTTTCCCGCTCAGTTATGTTCAAACTATGGGTCCACAGTTCCATGAAGAGTACAGTATATATCTCTATAATAATCAGGGTAGGAAATGTTATACTGAACAGAACTGGGTTGTTTTGCTGTGTTTAGCACTGGATAGAAACCGCCGTGACCTTTCTTAGATTTTACCTGTGTCGGCTGTTTTCATTACAAAGCAACTTGCCGGGTTATCTCCCTCCCGCTCGAGCGGTTAATCACTGCCTTCTTTTGAATATGGATTATTTTAACATTTCCATGTCATTAGCGCTAATTGGAAGCATGTTTACTCCTGTCAAGCTACAAGGGCTGGGGAGAAAGCAAAACACATTAAGTGCCTGGGCAGAGAGGAGAATATGGAAATCTGCTACATTTCAATAGGCATTTCACACTCTTATGTTTATTTTGTCGGAATCCAAGCTCAATTCGCATGTATCAGTTTCTCTGAGATGTGTCAGACATGCCATATCCGTAGGAGATAGGAGGAGGCTTGTAAGAATTCACATTTCAAAATCCTTCTAATAGCAAAGTAGGAGAAATCTGCAGATGAAACCCAATCAGTTGTCAAAGACTGGGGTGAGGAGAAGACACATGATCTGAATGCAACATTGGAAATAAGGAGTTGTTCTCCACATTGGCCGCTGACTTGTAAGGGAATTTAGTCACCAAGAACATAGTAATGAAATGACTAGGCCAGGAGCAAAAAAGAAACAAAATCACAGCGCTACAATATTGTATCAAAGTAATGTAGTCGTAGACCAAATTTCCACAAGTGTTAAGGTCGTGAGGTTGTGCTGAGCCATGCAAAAACAAAGTCCCAAACTCTTTCTTTTTTCTTTGTGCCCAGGGTTGTCTTAATGTGATCTGTTCAGTCTTCTATTTTAGGGAAGTATTATAAAAATGAAAATATGCTGAGAATATGGATTTAAATCAATAAAAAGCATATAAGTGAAAGGGTCTCACCCTTTCTTCCCAATTTTTCTTTTATTGTAAAGTACAATGGACGTAGGGGCAACACGGTGGCTTACTGGTTAGTATTACAGCCTTGCAGCACCGGGGACCTGGGTTCAAGTCCCAGGGTCAACATCTACAAAGAGTTCTTTCCGTGTTTGCGTGGGTTTCCTCCGGTCCTCTGGTTCTCCCCACACACCTAAACATACTGGTAGGTGATTAGATTGTGAGCCCCATTGGGGACCGGGGCTGATTTGGCAAGTTCTGTGCAGCGCTGCGTAATCTGTGTGCACTATATAAATAGAGGAATTATTATTATGGTATTTTCACAACTGTGACATCTCTCTGCTTCATGAAGTTAAGTGGTGCTCTACGTCCGATTGAGAAGTTGTAATGTGTATACAGTCTACAAGAACCATAATTAAAGAGCATATGGACAGCACTCTCCAATCTTCTGATTATCTTCTTGTTTCAAACATACATGCAGGAGACATAACAACAATAGGGAAGGGAGGACGTGCCAGTGCCAATGCTGAGGCAATGCCCGTTTTGCGGTTATACTGGCCTCTACCTATCTATATGGATTTAATGCACCTTTGCAGTAAAAAAGTTTTATAAAAATTTTTTTTTACTTTAAATATGTAGTAACCAAAAGCTCTCACTGTACGCATAACCATATAAGAAAAGTTGCCCATCACAAGACTCACAGGCTTTCTCTATGAGTGGATGAGGAAAACAGGACTCTAAGGCTCTCCATAAATGTGTGAGAAAAGAAGAACTCATGGCCAGTCTTTCTTTACGAGTGAGTGGGAAAAATATACGTTTGTTAGATAGAGATCAAGTTGGATTTCAACTGTTACTTTATTCTGTGTTTTGCAAGAAACCACGACTAAGTCCCAGGGTCAACATCTGCAAAGAGTTTGTATGTTCTCTCCATGTTTGCGTGGGTTTCCTCTGGGTCCTCCTGTTTCCTCCCAGACTCCAAAACATACTGGTAGGGTGATTAGATTGTGAGCCCCATTGGGGACAGGGACTGATTTGGCAAAACTCTGTGCAGCGCTGCGTAATCTGTGTGTGCGCTATATAAATAAAGGAATTAAATTACTAGATATCTGGAAGCAGCTTTCTCCACTCTCCTGTTGAGACCCGGACATGCACATGCATGGGTGAAATAGTGGACCAATTCATCCCTTCTGTATTTATACTGTGTACTCACCCCCTCTCAGTGCTCAGGTACACCTCTCTCACAATGGCCTCCAGAACTTTTAAAGGATCTTGAATGGTGTCGGAGTCCAAGGCGGTCCCACTGAAAAAAGGAAGGACAAGTCAGTTTATTCCAGTCTACTAAATGAATATAATAGGCAAAAAAATAGTAATAGAAATTTTCTTAAAAGGGTTTTCTTCACTAAAAGTTTCTAATATCCACAGGATTGGACCCAGACAAATCACCAGAATGGGTGGGGTCTGTTGAAGCCCAAATGAATGGAGCAGCAAGTCAGACATGTGCCCTACTGCTCCATTCACTGTCTATGCACTGACAGAAAAAGCAGAGCACTGTGCTCTGTAAGGCGACAGTCACATGACCGTGTGCCTGCAGTCCCGTAGTGTACGGTATTATCAGATCTGAGAGAGGAACTCATCCTTAAAAAAATGTTTGCATCTTTAAATCCATGTAATATAATGAAATATTATATGAGATACCTGCTATGTGAAATAGAGACAAGTATTCACTAAAAATCACAGATATACTACATAATTTTTTATCGTTCCTTGTCCTAAGAAGACCTTCTCGTATGTTTATAGCTGTAGGTGGGAAGCGAACACATTATGACATCTGGCTGTAATAGGCTGATAATACATGTCACATCTAAGTGTGGTCCTAAATGTGATACCTTCCCCTCCGGAGAGCTGCCATAGAAAAGCGCTGCTTATGACCCGCTAACATCATTGTCCTCTCCGCATCGATGATTACACATGGCGCTGCCCGCATAGAACAATACCCTACGAGGCATTTATCAGACGGACTCATCAGTAACTGTCACGTCTGCTTTTATATGATGTATATACGGTAGGAGCGTTAATATATAGAAATTCTCGCTGAACGATATTACTGACACAAGAGGGGATGTTCATGGGCAGCGATGGGCACATGTGGCCATCGCTGGTACCACCAATGGAGGGCAATTATTTGTACAGGGCTGTAGAAGCAGCAAACACTATACCTACATATAGTACTTGCATAACAAAATGCATCAAATTCTGCAAAAAACTTAAGATTTAAAAATGAAGGGGAAAAAAATCAAAGACAAAAAGAACACTTCCTCCATAGAAGAGATTCCTTCCTGCAAGTAGCAAAAGGAACCAGGTTTGGAATCCTCTCTCTAGAGATATCACACCAGGAGTATGGATTGAGGTCCTGTAATGGACACAGACATTACAAAAAGAATAGTGTGTCATCACTCATTGTATGCTCAATGGTGGGATCCCTAACAATCCAATATCGTTGGCCAAACCTCAGGAAAGACCAAAAATTCTGCATTTCTGGAAAAGCCTGTTAAAAAAACTACCATGAAAATACATCATGATAAACCAGGGACTGTGGTAATCTTCTTGTATTTATTATCCATGTCATCCTTCCTTCTAATATCAACTTTTATAATTATACTGATAATCCTTAGGGGCTCTGGGGGCATTACAAGAGCACCTCAGTGGTGTAGCTTCAGAGGCTCCTCCTTCCTCTCCCTGTGTAATCTAGAAGCAGCAGGAAGTGCAGGGGAGGAGAGAACTGCTTTGTATAGTGTAACAGCCTGTGAAACTTTAGCACTGAGGGGCTCTGAAAAACCCACCAGCCTGTGAAGCTCCAGCACTGAGGGGCTCTGAAACAACCACCAGCCTGTGAAGCTCCAGCACTGAGGGGCTCTGAAACACCCACCAGCCTGTGAAGCTCCAGCACTGAGGGGCTCTGAAACAACCACCAGCCTGTGAAGCTCCAGCACTGAGGGGCTCTGAAACACCCACCAGCCTGTGAAGCTCCAGCACTGAGGGGCTCTGAAACACCCACCAGCCTGTGTAGCTTCAGCACTGAGGGGTTCTGAAACACCCACTAGAGCCCTTTGGGCTCATTAGAATAACTAAAAAGTTGACTTTAGAAAAAAGGAAGACATGGATAACAAATATAAGAATATATTACCACATTCACAATGCCTGGATCTATGAGTCAGTTTTACGTGGTTTATCATGCATGTTTTTAATGGCAGATTTCCTTGTAAGACCTTATTCATGGAATATGAACGTCTGATCCAAAAACCCAAATAAATGAATACAATAAAACTCTATGTTAGTTTGCTTTTAGGAGTCAAAAAATGTTGTGGCCTCTATAAAGTAAATTGAGTTATCTCAAACACGGCCACCACAAGAAACTACAAGCCCCATGATCCCTAAGTTCTCAGTAAAAGCTCTTCCTTCTTTAACCATAGTACAACTGTGTAACTGCCATCACAGCACATAATATCACTGAGATGACCATACTCACTGATACTCTCCTCCACAGGGACAAAGTCACAGGACTGATTAAAGGGTCAGTGTCATTTTAATTATTGAGTAAAGTGTATGTCCACAGAATTTTATGCTAAGGAGAGCAACATTACTAATTTCTTATTAGCTTGTATTTTAATGACCCATTTTAATATAAATTATACTTATTCCTAGGATATCCCTTTAGGTATACATGCCTTCTGTTTCTACGCCTATTAGTGACAACCATGGGGTTTGTCACCAAGATTTGCCGAGTTCTACAACAATATATCATGCCATGAAGGAAGCATTTCCAAGAGGTGATTCAGGCAGTGAAGGGATTTTTGACCATATGACCAAGATGATGCACCAGCACGGGCTCTTCCGATAGGAGTCTGTCATCATACTCACATCTAGGTTTGTATAAAAGTTTTTTTTTTTTTTCATTTTTCTTCATGTACAGACTTCAAAAGGTCGATTTGGGGCCCTAAACCACAGGTCCATATGGGCCTGTAGTAAGTTTAGGGTCCCAAACTGACCTGACGGTTGCTCTTTTAAAGCGTATTTCAACAAAGACAAGATCCTTAAATATACTCAGGATAACAAAATAACACATTCTCTAATTCACTGTTATTAACAAAAATGCAGCATTTCACAGACATAATTCCAACCTGTCTCTATCAGTCCTGGTGTACACAATTTTGGTTGCCCCAGGATCAGACCCTAAATCAGAAATCTAGGGGAGGGCAGGACAGATTGTTCTCCTGTCTGAGGCTGCACTGAGCTCCAATAGGGTCACGCATATTATAGAATCCCTGATATAGGTTGACAATTGTCACTGGAAGCCGTAGGTCACATGACCCCCAGGCAGCAGGACTTGAAACCATATGTGATATTCCATGTCCTGCTGACTTGTGGTAGAAGGAGAAGACCATGCAGTCATTTTTTTCTGCACATTACCTCCATCTCACATATAAGTGGTTTTAAAGTAAGTCTGAAGTCCTGCAGTCCGGGGGTCATGACCGGTGGCAAAAATCCATATTTAACAAGGTCAAAACACCACAAATTATCCAGCAAGTTCTGGATCCACATTCGCAGACACAGAATGGCATCTCGTAATGGCTGACCCTGGTCTGTAACCCAGTCATATACACTTTAGGCAGTGAGGGCAGTATGGGGCCCGTAAAGAGAAGACTTCAAGCCTGAGGTGACCCCATCTTCTTTGCTCCTTCCTATGTGGGCCGCTGCCTTCTATATTTTCAATGCTTATAATTTGTTATGTTTTTTAATGTAAGTAATGTAATGTTAGCGGGTATTATCATGTTATGCCTCTGCTTTATATAAAGTCTCAAGGATTTCCATTTATCGATGTTTAACACTGATAATAGGGGATAATAATGTGCTGGTGGTTGTGAAGCGGCGTCCATACCATGCAACAATGGCTCCTCTCTATAGCCGATTCTCTGTGTGTTATTCTAGCCCTCTGACTCCATACCGATGCATCTATAGAGAGAACGTATAGAAATGTGTTTGCTCTCGGCAAGGCCAGACAATCCGCGCCGGCAAAGCTTCGACGGCGGTGACTGACACGTACTGAATAGAGATGAGCGAACACTAAAATGCTCGGGTACTCGTTATTCGAGACGAACTTTTCCCGATGCTCGAGTGCTCGTCTCGAATAACGAACCCCATTGAAGTCAATGGGAGACTCGAGCATTTTTCAAGGGGACCAAGGCTCTGCACAGGGAAGCTTGGCCAAATACCTGGGAACCTCAGAAAAGGATGGAAACACCACGGAAATGGACAGGAAACAGCAGGGGCAGCATGCATGGATGCCTCTGAGGCTGCTTAATCGCACCATTATGCCGAAATTATGGGCAACAGCATGGCCATGACAGAGTGACAGAATGAAGCTAGATAGCATGTAAAACATCCAATAATTGACCCTGACACTACAGGGGACGGCATGCAGAGGCAGAGGCAGCGGCAGCAGGCTAGAGAGTGGCATGGCGACATACCCTAATTGGACTCAGGCTTCAAACCAATGGGTGTCAGAGAGGAACCAAAGGAGGTGAGCAAGAAGCGCTCAAATAATATCGGTACATGATAAAAGTTTGCCAGTATATTTTGTGGATTACACAGCAGGGTGGCGACAAAGTTAACATGGAAGCCATGAAAACAACCCAAAATTCTGCCTGACACAGCTCGTTTGATAAGGGGACCATGTATGCTTACAGTTCATGCCAGTCGCTGCACTGGCTGCCAGTCTCCTTTCGAATACAGTTTAAAATAATAATAACCCTCATCCATAAAGCTCTGTATAATGCTGCACCCCCCTACCTCTCCTCTCTTATCTCAGTCTATCGCCCAACCCGTGCTCTTAGATCCGCCAGTGATCTTAGATTAACCTCTACCCTAGTGCGGACCTCCCACTCGCGTCTCCAAGACTTCTCTAGAGCTGCACCAATTCTATGGAATGCTCTGCCCTGGACTATCAGACTAATACCTAACCTCCAAAGTTTCAAACGTGCTCTTAAAACCCATTTCTTTAGGCAAGCCTATAACACTCATTAACTGCATAACTTTATAGTAGGCCTTTGAGACCTGGACCGAGGTAGGCCCCGCAATTCTCTGCGTCGGCAGTATATGACCAGCCCCAGGGTCAGACTCGGTCCCAGCCTGCACCAAGTTAAGTGTAGTAGCGTTCTTATAAGTTTGGGATATGGCGGGTGAGGGGAATGTAAACAGATGCGCAAGAAGCGCATGATGCGCATGGAGCTGGCGCTCCGCTGCCAGGCGAGCTTTCGCCAATTCAAGCCCCTGTCTCTAGGCTACTCCCCAAACAGCACTTCTAAGAACCTTTTGTATAAGATCAAGTGTAGTAGCGTTCTTATAAGTTTAGGATATGGCGGGTGAGGGGAATGTAAACAGATGCGCAAGAAGCGCTGAAATAATATCCCTAAATGGTAAAAGTTTGCCAGTATATTTTGTGGATAACACAGCAGGGTGGCGACAAAGTTAACAACTTTGATGTGTAATCCATGAAAACAACCCAAATTTCTGCCTGACACACCTCGTTTGATAAAGGGACGATGTATGGAGGCAGCTATATGGACGACTTTTGGAGGTAGCAATGGAGACAACGTGTGGAGGCTGCTATGGAGACAATTTAATTTGGATAGTGCCTGTATGTGGCAGTCCCAAACATTTTTCAAACCAGAGGAGCAGGTAGGTGGCCCTCCAGTAAAATGGAATAGATTGAGTGCCTGTATGTGGCAGTCCCAAAAATGTTTCAAACCAGAGGAGCAGGTAGGTGGCCCTGCAGTAAAATGGAATAGATTGAGTGCCTGTATGTGGCAGTCCCAAAAATTTTTCAAACCAGAGGAGCAGGTAGGTGGCCCTCCAGTAAAATGGAATAGATTGAGTGCCTGTATGTGGCAGTCCCAAAAATGTTTCAAACCAGAGGAGCAGGTAGGTGGCCCTGCAGTAAAATGGAATAGATTGAGTGCCTGTATGTGGCAGTCCCAAAAATGTTTCAAACCAGAGGAGCAGGTAGGTGGCCCTGCAGTAAAATGGAATAGATTGAGTGCCTGTATGTGGCAGTCCCAAAAATGTTTCAAACCAGAGGAGCAGGTAGGTGGCCCTGCAGTAAAATGGAATAGATTGAGTGCCTGTATGTGGCAGTCCCAAAAATTTTTCAAACCAGAGGAGCAGGTAGGTGGCCCTCCAGTAAAATGGAATAGATTGAGTGCCTGTATGTGGCAGTCCCAAAAATGTTTCAAACCAGAGGAGCAGGTAGGTGGCCCTGCAGTAAAATGGAATAGATTGAGTGCCTGTATGTGGCAGTCCCAAAAATTTTTCAAACCAGAGGAGCAGGTAGGTGGCCCTGCAGTAAAATGGAATAGATTGAGTGCCTGTATGTGGCAGTCCCAAAAATGTTTCAAACCAGAGGAGCAGGTAGGTGGCCCTGCAGTAAAATGGAATAGATTGAGTGCCTGTATGTGGCAGTCCCAAAAATTTTTCAAACCAGAGGAGCAGGTAGGTGGCCCTCCAGTAAAATGGAATAGATTGAGTGCCTGTATGTGGCAGTCCCAAAAATGTTTCAAACCAGAGGAGCAGGTAGGTGGCCCTGCAGTAAAATGGAATAGATTGAGTGCCTGTATGTGGCAGTCCCAAAAATGTTTCAAACCAGAGGAGCAGGTAGGTGGCCCTGCAGTAAAATGGAATAGATTGAGTGCCTGTATGTGGCACTCACAAAAATTGTTTCAAACAGAGGACCGGGTAGGTGGCCCTCCCGAAAAATTAAATGCATGAAGTACTATAGCAAGAGCCAGTGGGCCCTGTCAAAAAATAGCCATTTTCCTCTGCTTTACTGTACAAAGAGGAGGAGAAGGAGGAAAATGAGGAGGAGGAGGAGTGGATCAATTATTCAGGTTGAGCTTCCTTCACCTGGTGGAGATTGGAAATTCTGAGAAATCCAGCCTTTATTCATTTTAATAAGCGTCAGCGCTGTCAGTCGACAGGCGTGTACGCTTATCGGTGATGATGCCACCAGCTGCACTGAAAACCCGCTCGGACAAGACGCTAGCGGCAGGGCAGGCAAGAACCTCCAAGGCGTACAGCGCCAGTTCGTGCCACATGTCCAGCTTTGAAACCCAGTAGTTGTAGGGAGCTGTGTGATCATTTAGGACGATGGTATGGTCAGCTACGTACTCCCTCACCATCTTTCTGTAAAGATCAGCCCTACTCTGCCGAGACTGGGGACAGGTGACAGTGTCTTGCTGGGGTGACATAAAGCTGGCAAAAGCCTTGTAAAGCGTACCCTTGCCAGTGCTGGACAAGCTGCCTGCTCGCCTACTCTCCCTCGCTACTTGTCCCGCAGAACTACGCACTCTGCCGCTAGCGCTGTCAGAAGGGAAATACTGTTTCAGCTTGTGCACCAGGGCCTGCTGGTATTCATGCATTCTCACACTCCTTTCCTCTCCAGGGATGAGAGTGGGAAGATTTTGCTTGTACCGTGGGTCCAGGAGAGTGAACACCCAGTAATCGGTGCTGGAATAAATTCTTTGAACGCGAGGGTCACGGGATAGGCAGCCTAGCATGAAATCTGCCATATGCGCCAGAGTACCAACGCGTAAGAATTCACTCCCCTCACTGGCCTGACTGTCCATTTCCTCCTCCTCCAACTCCTCCAACTCCTCTTCTTCTGCCCATACACGCTGAACAGTAAAGGACTCAACAATGGTCCCCTCTTGTGTCTCACCAACATTCTCCTCCTCTTCCTCCTCATCCTCCTCCACCTCCACCTCCTCCGATATGCGCTGAGAAACAGACCTGAGGGTGCTTTGGCTATCAACAAGGGAATATTCTTCCCCTGTCTCTTGTGACGAGCGCAAAGCTTCCGACTTCATGCTGACCAGAGAGTTTTTCAACAGGCCAAGCAGCGGGATGGTGAGGCTGATGATGGCGGCATCGCCACTGACCATCTGTGTTGACTCCTCAAAGTTACTCAGCACCTGACAGATATCAGACATCCACTCCTCATTGTAGACTTGAGGAAGCTGACTGACCTGACTACCAGTTCTGGTGGAAGTTGACATCTGGCAGTCTACAATCGCTCTGCGCTGCTGGTAAACTCTGGATAACATGGTCAGTGTTGAATTCCACCTCGTGGGCACGTCGCACAACAGTCGGTGAGCGGGCAGTTGGAGGCGGCGCTGCGCTGCCCTGAGAGTGGCAGCATCTGGGCTGGACTTCCTGAAATGCGCACAGATGCGGCGCACCTTCGTGAGCAAATCAGACAGATTGGGGTATGTCTTGAGGAAACGCTGAACTATCAGATTTAACACATGGGCCAGGCATGGCACATGTGTCAGTCTGCTGAGTTGCAGAGCCGCCACCAGGTTACGGCCGTTGTCACACACAACCATTCCCGGCTTGAGGTTCAGCGGTGCCAGCCACAGATCAGTCTGCGCCGTGATGCCCTGTAATAGCTCTTGGGCGGTGTGCCTTTTGTCGCCTAGGCTCAGCAGTTTGAGCACCGCCTGCTGTCGCTTAGCGACGGCACTGCTGCTGTGCCTAGAGCTACCGACTGATGGCGCCGTGCCCACGGATGGTAGTTCGGAGGAGGAGGTGGAGGAGGGGTGGGAGGAGGAGGAGGCATAGTAGGCCTGAAACACCTGGACCGAGGTAGGCCCCGCAATCCTCGGCGTCGGCAGTATATGAGCAGCCCCAGTGTCAGACTCGGTCCCAGCCTCCACCAAGTTAACCCAATGTGCCGTCAGCGATATATAGTGGCCCTGCCCGGCAGCACTCGTCCACGTGTCCGTGGTCAGGTGGACCTTGTCAGAAACGGCGTTGGTCAGGGCACGGATGATGTTGTCTGACACGTGCTGGTGCAGGGCTGGGACGGCACATCGGGAAAAGTAGTGGCGGCTGGGGACCGAATACCGAGGGGCGGCCGCCGCCATGAGGTTGCGAAAGGCCTCGGTCTCTACTAGCCTATAGGGCAGCATCTCCAGGCTAAGCAATCTGGAGATGTGCACATTAAGGGCTTGGGCGTGCGGGTGGGTTGCACTATATTTGCGTTTCCGCTCCAGCGTCTGGGGTATGGAGAGCTGAACGCTGGTGGATGCTGTGGAGGATCGTGGAGGCGACGATGGGGTTTTTGTGGCAGGGTCCTTGGCAGGCGGCTGACTAGCAGCTGACACAGGGGAAGGAGCAGTGGTGTGCACGGCCGGAGGTGAACGGGCTTGTTGCCACTGAGTGGGGTGTTTAGCATTCATATGCCTGCGCATACTGGTGGTAGTTAAGCTAGTAGTGGTGGAACCCCTGCTGAGCCTGGTTTGGCAAATGTTGCACACCACAGTCCGTCGGTCATCCGGTGTTTCCTTAAAGAACCTCCAGACTTCTGAAGATCTAGCCCTCGCCGCAGGAGCCCTCGCCACGGGAGCTTCACTAGTTGACACATTTGGCGCTGATGCACCAGCTCTGGCCCTGCCTCTCCGTCTGGCCCCACCACTGCCTCTTCCAACCTGTTCTGGTCGAGGACTCTCCTCCGTCTCAGAAGCACTGTGTTCACCCGGCCTCTCAACCCAGCTTGGGTCTGTCACCTCATCATCCTCCGATCCCTCAGTCTGCTCCCCCCTCGGACTTCCTGCCCTGACAACAACTTCCCCACTGTCTGACAACCGTGTCTCCTCATCGTCGGACACCTCTTTACACACTTCCACTACGTCAAGAAGGTCATCATCACCCACAGACTGTGACTGTTGGAAAACCTGGGCATCGGAAAATTGCTCAGCAGCAACCGGACAAGTGGTTTGTGACTGTGGGAAGGGTCCAGAAAACAGTTCCTCAGAGTATGCCGGTTCAAATGCCAAATTTTCCTGGGAGGGGGCAGACTGGGGGGGAGGAGGCTGAGGTGCAGGAGCTGGAGGAGTGGCGATTTCGGTGACATGGGTGGACTGCGTGGAAGACTGACTGGTGGTGGACAAATTGCTCGAAGCATTGTCAGCAATCCACGACATCACCTGTTCGCACTGTTCTGGCCTCAACAGTGCTCTACCACGAGTCCCAGTAACTTCAGACATGAACCTAGGGAGTGTAGTTCTGCGGCGTTCCCCTGCTCCCTCATCAGCAGGTGGTGTCTCACCCCGCCCAGGACCACGGCCTCTGACCCCTGCAGTAGTTGGACGCCCACGTCCCCGCCCTCGTCCTCTACCCCTAGCCCTCGGGTTAAACATTTTTAAAATGAGAGTTATAACTTTATTTTTTTTTTTACTTTTTTTTGTTTTTTTTTGTGTTTTTTGTTTTTTTTTTGTGTTTTTTGTTTTTTTTTGAGTTTTTAAAACCAAACAATGCTATCCTATTGCTATGGCTATTTTCTAGCCAAGTATCAAAGCACACTACTATGCCAGATGAGATGACACTGAGTTAGTGCCTAATTGAAATCCAACCCCTACTAAATTTTCCCACTTCGGTCTTTGCTATGGATATGTGCGTCACTAAGCGCAGAACACAGCGGTCGCAAGTCTCGTCACTACAAATTGCTCAGAATTGGCTAGTACATGCACTGCAGAAAGTACAGCCACCAGCAGATCAACCAGAAATCAAATATATAGAACGCTACTGTATGCGTAAGTAAGCTCTTTGTATTCTCCTATGGCTATTTTCTAGCCAAGTATCAAAGCACACTACTGTCAGATGAGATGACACTGAGTTAGTGCCTAATTGAAATCCAACCCCTACTAAATTTTCCCACTTCGGTCTTTGCTATGGATATGTGCGTCACTAAGCGCAGAACACAGCGGTCGCAAGTCTCGTCACTACAAATTGCTCAGAATTGGCTAGTACATGCACTGCAGAAAGTACAGCCACCAGCAGATCAACCAGAAATCAAATATATAGAACGCTACTGTATGCGTAAGTAAGCTCTTTGTATTCTCCTATGGCTATTTTCTAGCCAAGTATCAAAGCACACTACTGTCAGATGAGATGACACTGAGTTAGTGCCTAATTGAAATCCAACCCCTACTAAATTTTCCCACTTCGGTCTTTGCTATGGATATGTGCGTCACTAAGCGCAGAACACAGCGGTCGCAAGTCTCACTACAAATTGCTCAGAATTGGCTAGTACATGCACTGCAGAAAGTACAGCCACCAGCAGATCAACCAGAAATCAAATATATAGAACGCTACTGTATGCGTAAGTAAGCTCTTTGTATTCTCCTATGGCTATTTTCTAGCCAAGTATCAAAGCACACTACTGTCAGATGAGATGACACTGAGTTAGTGCCTAATTGAAATCCAACCCCTACTAAATTTTCCCACTTCGGTCTTTGCTATGGATATGTGCGTCACTAAGCGCAGAACACAGCGGTCGCAAGTCTCACTACAAATTGCTCAGAATTGGCTAGTACATGCACTGCAGAAAGTACAGCCACCAGCAGATCAACCAGAAATCAAATATATAGAACGCTACTGTATGCGTAAGTAAGCTCTTTGTATTCTCCTATGGCTATTTTCTAGCCAAGTATCAAAGCACACTACTGTCAGATGAGATGACACTGAGTTAGTGCCTAATTGAAATCCAACCCCTACTAAATTTTCCCACTTCGGTCTTTGCTATGGATATGTGCGTCACTAAGCGCAGAACACAGCGGTCGCAAGTCTCACTACAAATTGCTCAGAATTGGCTAGTACATGCACTGCAGAAAGTACAGCCACCAGCAGATCAACCAGAAATCAAATATATAGAACGCTACTGTATGCGTAAGTAAGCTCTTTGTATTCTCCTATGGCTATTTTCTAGCCAAGTATCAAAGCACACTACTGTCAGATGAGATGACACTGAGTTAGTGCCTAATTGAAATCCAACCCCTACTAAATTTTCCCACTTCGGTCTTTGCTATGGATATGTGCGTCACTAAGCGCAGAACACAGCGGTCGCAAGTCTCACTACAAATTGCTCAGAATTGGCTAGTACATGCACTGCAGAAAGTACAGCCACCAGCAGATCAACCAGAAATCAAATATATAGAACGCTACTGTATGCGTAAGTAAGCTCTTTGTATTCTCCTATGGCT
>NW_027285605.1:15000-36950 GCF_040894005.1 Engystomops pustulosus | reverse complement strand
AAGCCACTTTGGCCTACCCAGGCAAGAGTCACTGTTCCCCGGCCACACTTGGCAGTAGGTCCCGGGGAGGAATAATGCCCATGGAAGTAGGAGCTCCTACTTCCAAAGGGGCAAGTCAGCGGGAGAAGCCACTTGGCCTATCCGGCCAAGAGTCACTGTTCCCCGGCCACACTTGGCAGTAGGTCCCGGGGAGGAATAATGACCATGGAAGTAAGAGCTCCTACTTCCAAAGGGGCAAGTCAGCGGGAGAAGCCACTTGGCCTATCCGGCCAAGAGTCACTGTTCCCCGGCCACACTTGGCAGTAGGTCCCGGGGAGGAATAATGCCCATGGAAGTAAGAGCTCCTACTTCCATAGGGGCAAGTCAGCGGGAGAAGCCACTTGGCCTATCCGGCCAAGAGTCACTGTTCCCCGGCTACACTTGGCAGTAGGTCCCGGGGAGGAATAATGACCATGGAAGTAAGAGCTCCTACTTCCAAAGGGGCAAGTCAGCGGGAGAAGCCACTTGGCCTATGCGGCCAAGAGTCACTGTTCCCCGGCCACACTTGGCAGTAGGTCCCGGGGAGGAATAATGCCCATGGAAGTAAGAGCTCCTACTTCCAAAGGGGCAAGTCAGCGGGAGAAGCCACTTGGCCTATCCGGCCAAGAGTCACTGTTCCCCGGCTACACTTGGCAGTAGGTCCCGGGGAGGAATAATGACCATGGAAGTAAGAGCTCCTACTTCCAAAGGGGCAAGTCAGCGGGAGAAGCCACTTGGCCTATGCGGCCAAGAGTCACTGTTCCCCGGCCACACTTGGCAGTAGGTCCCGGGGAGGAATAATGCCCATGGAAGTAAGAGCTCCTACTTCCAAAGGGGCAAGTCAGCGGGAGAAGCCACTTGGCCTATCCGGCAAAGAGTCACTGTTCCCCGGCTACACTTGGCAGTAGGTCCCGGGGAGGAATAATGACCATGGAAGTAAGAGCTCCTACTTCCAAAGGGGCAAGTCAGCGGGAGAAGCCACTTGGCCTATCCGGCCAAGAGTCACTGTTCCCCGGCCACACTTGGCAGTAGGTCCCGGGGAGGAATAATGCCCATGGAAGTAAGAGCTCCTACTTCCAAAGGGGCAAGTCAGCGGAGAAGCCACTTGGCCTATCCGGCCAAGAGTCACTGTTCCCCGGCCACACTTGGCAGTAGGTCCCGGGGAGGAATAATGCCCATGGAAGTAGGAGCTCCTACTTCCAAAGGGGCAAGTCAGCGGGAGAAGCCACTTGGCCTACCCGGCCAAGAGTCACTGTTCCCCGGCCACACTTGGCAGTAGGTCCCGGGGAGGAATAATGCCCATGGAAGTAGGAGCTCCTACTTCCAAAGGGCAAGTCAGCGGGAGAAGCCACTTGGCCTATCCGGCCAAGAGTCACTGTCCCCCGGCCACACTTGGCAGTAGGTCCCGGGGAGGAATAATGCCCATGGAAGTAGGAGCTCCTACTTCCAAAGGGGCAAGTCAGCGGGAGAAGCCACTTCGCCTACCCGGCCAAGTGTCACTGTCCCCCGGCCAGACTTGGCGGCAAGTCCCGGGGAGGAATAATGCCCATGGAAGTAGGAGCTCACTTGGCTCTAAGTCTTCGAGAGGTATAATGCCCATGGAAGTAAGAGCTCCTACTTCCAAAGGGGCAAGTCAGCGGGAGAAGCCACTTCGCCTACCCGGCCAAGTGTCACTGTCCCCCGGCCAGACTTGGCGGCAAGTCCCGGGGAGGAATAATGCCCATGGAAGTAGGAGCTCCTACTTCCGAAGGGGGCAAGTCAGCGGGAGAAGCCACTTCGCCTACCCGGCCAAGTGTCACTGTCCCCCGGCCAGACTTGGCGGCAAGTCCCGGGGAGGAATAATGCCCTGGAAGTAGGAGCTCACTTGGCTCTAAGTCTTCGAGAGGTATAATGCCCATGGAAGTAAGAGCTCCTACTTCCAAAGGGGCAAGTCAGCGGGAGAAGCCACTTCGCCTACCCGGCCAAGTGTCACTGTCCCCCGGCCAGACTTGGCGGCAAGTCCCGGGGAGGAATAATGCCCATGGAAGTAGGAGCTCCTACTTCCAAAGGGGCAAGTCAGCGGGAGAAGCCACTTGGCCTATCCGGCCAAGAGTCACTGTTTCCCCGGCCACACTTGGCAGGAGGTCCCGGGAGGAATAATGCCCATGGAAGTAGGAGCTCCTACTTCCAAAGGGGCAAGTCAGCGGGAGAAGCCACTTGGCCTATCCGGCCAAGAGTCACTGTTCCCCGGCCACACTTGGCAGTAGGTCCCGGGGAGGAATAATGCCCATGGAAGTAGGAGCTCCTACTTCCAAAGGGGCAAGTCAGCGGGAGAAGCCACTTGGCCTAACCGGCCAAGAGTCACTGTTCCCCGGCCACACTTGGCAGTAGGTCCCGGGGAGGAATAATGCCCATGGAAGTAGGAGCTCCTACTTCCAAAGGGGCAAGTCAGCGGGAGAAGCCACTTGGCCTATCCGGCCAAGAGTCACTGTTCCCCGGCCACACTTGGCAGTAGGTCCCGGGGAGGAATAATGCCCATGGAAGTAGGAGCTCCTACACCCAAAGGGGCAAGTCAGCGGGAGAAGCCACTTGGCCTAACCGGCCAAGAGTCACTGTTCCCCGGCCACACTTGGCAGTAGGTCCCGGGGAGGAATAATGCCCATGGAAGTAGGAGCTCCTACTTCCAAAGGGGCAAGTCAGCGGGAGAAGCCACTTGGCCTATCCGGCCACATGTCACTGTTCCCCGGCCACACTTGGCAGTAGGTCCCGGGGAGGAATAATGCCCATGGAAGTAGGAGCTCCTACTTCCAAAGGGGCAAGTCAGCGGGAGAAGCCACTAGTTCTATCCGGCCAAGAGTCACTGTTCCCCGGCCACACTTGGCAGTAGGTCCCGGGGAGGAATAATGCCCATGGAAGTAGGAGCTCACTTGGCTCTAAGTCTTCGAGAGGTATAATGCCCATGGAAGTAAGAGCTCCTACTTCCAAAGGGGCAAGTCAGCGGGAGAAGCCACTTCGCCTACCCGGCCAAGTGTCACTGTCCCCCGGCCAGACTTGGCGGCAAGTCCCGGGGAGGAATAATGCCCATGGAAGTAGGAGCTCCTACTTCCAAAGGGGCAAGTCAGCGGGAGAAGCCACTTCGCCTACCCGGCCAAGTGTCACTGTCCCCCGGCCAGACTTGGCGGCAAGTCCCGGGGAGGAATAATGCCCATGGAAGTAGGAGCTCCTCCTTCCAAAGGGGCAAGTCAGCGGGAGAAGCCACTTCGCCTACCCGGCCAAGTGTCACTGTCCCCCGGCCAGACTTGGCGGCAAGTCCCGGGGAGGAATAATGCCCATGGAAGTAGGAGCTCACTTGGCTCTAAGTCTTCGAGAGGTATAATGCCCATGGAAGTAAGAGCTCCTACTTCCAAAGGGGCAAGTCAGCGGGAGAAGCCACTTCGCCTACCCGGCCAAGTGTCACTGTCCCCCGGCCAGACTTGGCGGCAAGTCCCGGGGAGGAATAATGCCCATGGAAGTAGGAGCTCCTACTTCCAAAGGGGCAAGTCAGCGGGAGAAGCCACTTCGCCTACCCGGCCAAGTGTCACTGTCCCCCGGCCAGACTTGGCGGCAAGTCCGGGGAGGAATAATGCCCATGGAAGTAGGAGCTCCTCCTTCCAAAGGGGCAAGTCAGCGGGAGAAGCCACTTCGCCTACCCGGCCAAGTGTCACTGTCCCCCGGCCAGACTTGGCGGCAAGTCCCGGGGAGGAATAATGCCCATGGAAGTAGGAGCTCCTACTTCCAAAGGGGCAAGTCAGCGGGAGAAGCCACTTCGCCTACCCGGCCAAGTGTCACTGTCCCCCGGCCAGACTTGGCGGCAAGTCCCGGGGAGGAATAATGCCCATGGAAGTAGGAGCTCCTACTTCCAAAGGGGCAAGTCAGCGGGAGAAGCCACTTCGCCTACCCGGCCAAGTGTCACTGTCCCCCGGCCAGACTTGGCGGCAAGTCCCGGGGAGGAATAATGCCCATGGAAGTAGGAGCTCCTACTTCCAAAGGGGCAAGTCAGCGGGAGAAGCCACTTCGCCTACCCGGCCAAGTGTCACTGTCCCCCGGCCAGACTTGGCGGCAAGTCCGGGGAGGAATAATGCCCATGGAAGTAGGAGCTCACTTGGCTCTAAGTCTTCGAGAGGTATAATGCCCATGGAAGTAAGAGCTCCTACTTCCAAAGGGGCAAGTCAGCGGGAGAAGCCACTTCGCCTACCCGGCCAAGTGTCACTGTCCCCGGCCAGACTTGGCGGCAAGTCCCGGGGAGGAATAATGCCCCATGGAGCTCGGGCAGACTAGAAGTAACCTCGTCTGCCCGCTGGAGGGCGCCCTTCCCGGAGCGGAGGGGACCCCCTTGGCCACAAAGTGCAAGCCGAGTTTGGAGCTCGAAACCCGGCCACGCTTGGTCGTAGGTCCCGGTGAGGAACATGGCCATGGAAGTCGGAGCTCAAACCTCCAAATTGACCTCAGCGGGAGCACTTGCTGAGGCTGCCCGGGCATGGGTTACTGTTCCCCGGGCACACTTGGTCGTAGGTCCAAGTGTGGAACGTGTCCATGGAAGTTGAAGTGAAGAGAACCGCGAAAGGGAGTTTTTGCGCGAAGCCGCGGCCGAGGAGGGCTCACCGATCCCGGCGTGATTTCTGCCAGGCCCGGTACCCAAACCGAACTCCGCATGGTGGCTGGATCCGCGACCCTGGAACCCTGGGCCGGGAGCCTAGGGGCGAGAGGGGCCCATGGAGCTCGGGCAGACTAGAAGTACCCTCGTCTGCCCGCTGGAGGGCGCCCTTCCCGGAGCGGAGGGGACCCCCCAAGCGACCAAGTGCAAGCCGAGTTTGGAGCTCGAAACTCGGCCACACTTGGTAGTATGTCCCGGTGAGGAACATGCCCATGGAAGTAAGAGCTCAGCGGGAGCAGCCACTCAGGCTACCCGGGAATGTGTCACTGTCCCCCGGCCAAGACTTGGCGGCAGGTCCCGGGGAGGAATAGTGCTCATGGAAGTAGCTCAGCGGGAGCAGCCACTCAGGCTACCCGGGAATGTGTCACTGTCCCCCGGCCAGACTTGGCGGCAGGTCCCGGGGAGGAATAGTGCTCATGGAAGTAGCTCAGCGGGAGCAGCCACTCAGGCTACCCGGGAATGTGTCACTGTCCCTCGGCCACACTTGGTCGTTGATTCCTGATGAGGAACATGCCCATGGCACTAAAGAGTGCAGCGGGAGCAGCCGCTCAGGCTACCCGGGAATGTGTCACTGTCCCCCGGCCAGACTTGGCGGCAGGTCCCGGGGAGGAATAGTGCCCATGGAAGTCGGAGCTCCAACCTCCAAGTTGACCTCAGCGGGAGCAGCCGCTGAGGCTACCCGGGCATGGGTGACTGTTCCCCGGCCACACTTGGTCGGAGGTCCCGGTGTGGAACATGCCCATGGAAGTTGAAGGGAAGAGAACCGCGAAAGGGAGTTTGGAGGCTGAGCCGCGGCCGAGGAGGTCTCACCGATCCCGGCGTGATTCCAGCCAGGCCCGGTACCCTATACCGAACTCGACAGGGTGGCTGTATCCGGGACCCTGGAACCCTGGGCGGGGAGCCTAGGGGCGAGAGGGGCCCCATGGAGCTCGGGCAGACTAGAAGTACCCTCGTCTGCCCGCTGGAGGGCGCCCTTCCCGGAGCGGAGGGGACCCCCCAAGCGACCAAGTGCAAGCCGAGTTTGGAGCTCGAAACCCGGCCACACTTGGTAGTTGGTCCCGGTGAGGAACATGCCCATGGAAGTAAGAGCTCAGCGGGAGCAGCCACTCAGGCTACCCGGCAATGTGTCACTGTCCCCCGGCCAAGACTTGGCGGCAAGTCCCGGGGAGGAATAGTGCCCATGGAAGTAGCTCAGCGGGAGCAGCTGCTGAGGCTACCCGGGAATGTGTCACTGTCCCCCGGCCAGACTTGGCGGCAGGTCCCGGGGAGGAATAGTGCTCATGGAAGTAGCTCAGCGGGAGCAGCTGCTGAGGCTACCCGGGAATGTGTCACTGTCCCTGGGCCACACTTGGTCGTTGGTTCCTGATGAGGAACATGCCCATGGAAGTAAGAGTTCAGCGGGAGAAGCCGCTCAAGCTACCCGGGAATGTGTCACTGTCCCCCGGCCAGACTTGGCGGCAGGTCCCGGGGAGGAACAGTGCCCATGGAAGTCGGAGCTCCAACCTCCAAGTTGACCTCAGCGGGAGCACTTGCTGAGGCTACCCGGGCATGGGCGACTGTTCCCGGCCACACTTGGTCGGAGGTCCCGGTGTGGAACATGCCCATGGAAGTTGAAGGGAAGAGAACCGCGAAAGGGAGTCTGGAGGCTGAGCCGCGGCCGAGGAGGTCTCACCGATCCCGGCGTGATTCCAGCCAGGCCCGGTACCCTATACCGAACTCGACAGGGTGGCTGTATCCGGGACCCTGGAACCCTGGGCGGGAGCCTAGGGGCGAGAGGGGCCCCATGGAGCTCGGGCAGACTAGAAGTACCCTCGTCTGCCCGCTGGAGGGCGCCCTTCCCGGAGCGGAGGGGACCCCCAAGCGACCAAGTGCAAGCCGAGTTTGGAGCTCGAAACCCGGCCACACTTGGTAGTATGTCCCGGTGAGGAACATGCCCATGGAAGTAAGAGCTCAGCGGGAGCAGCCACTCAGGCTACCCGGGAATGTGTCACTGTCCCCCGGCCAAGACTTGGCGGCAAGTCCCGGGGAGGAATAGTTCCCATGGAAGTAGCTCAGCGGGAGCAGCTGCTGAGGCTACCCGGGAATGTGTCACTGTCCCCCGGCCAGACTTGGCGGCAGGTCCCGGGGAGGAATAGTGCTCATGGAAGTAGCTCAGCGGGAGCAGCTGCTGAGGCTACCCGGGAATGTGTCACTGTCCCTGGGCCACACTTGGTCGTTGGTTCCTGATGAGGAACATGCCCATGGAAGTAAGAGTTCAGCGGAGAAGCCGCTCAAGCTACCCGGGAATGTGTCACTGTCCCCCGGCCAGACTTGGCGGCAGGTCCCGGGGAGGAACAGTGCCCATGGAAGTCGGAGCTCCAACCTCCAAGTTGACCTCAGCGGGAGCACTTGCTGAGGCTACCCGGGCATGGGCGACTGTTCCCCGGCCACACTTGGTCGGAGGTCCCGGTGTGGAACATGCCCATGGAAGTTGAAGGGAAGAGAACCGCGAAAGGGAGTTTGGAGGCTGAGCCGCGGCCGAGGAGGTCTCACCGATCCCGGCGTGATTCCAGCCAGGCCCGGTACCCTATACCGAACTCGACAGGGTGGCTGTATCCGGGACCCTGGAACCCTGGGCGGGGAGCCTAGGGGCGAGAGGGGCCCATGGAGCTCGGGCAGACTAGAAGTACCCTCGTCTGCCCGCTGGAGGGCGCCCTTCCCGGAGCGGAGGGGACCCCCCAAGCGACCAAGTGCAAGCCGAGTTTGGAGCTCGAAACCCGGCCACACTTGGTAGTTGGTCCCGGTGAGGAACATGCCCATGGAAGTAAGAGCTCAGCGGGAGCAGCCACTCAGGCTACCCGGCAATGTGTCACTGTCCCCCGGCCAAGACTTGGCGGCAAGTCCCGGGGAGGAATAGTGCCCATGGAAGTAGCTCAGCGGGAGCAGCTGCTGAGGCTACCCGGGAATGTGTCACTGTCCCCCGGCCAGACTTGGCGGCAGGTCCCGGGAGGAATAGTGCTCATGGAAGTAGCTCAGCGGGAGCAGCTGCTGAGGCTACCCGGGAATGTGTCACTGTCCCTGGGCCACACTTGGTCGTTGGTTCCTGATGAGGAACATGCCCATGGAAGTAAGAGTTCAGCGGGAGAAGCCGCTCAAGCTACCCGGGAATGTGTCACTGTCCCCCGGCCAGACTTGGCGGCAGGTCCGGGGAGGAACAGTGCCCATGGAAGTCGGAGCTCCAACCTCCAAGTTGACCTCAGCGGGAGCACTTGCTGAGGCTACCCGGGCATGGGCGACTGTTCCCCGGCCACACTTGGTCGGAGGTCCCGGTGTGGAACATGCCCATGGAAGTTGAAGGGAAGAGAACCGCGAAAGGGAGTCTGGAGGCTGAGCCGCGGCCGAGGAGGTCTCACCGATCCCGGCGTGATTCCAGCCAGGCCGGTACCCTATACCGAACTCGACAGGGTGGCTGTATCCGGACCCTGGAACCCTGGCGGGGAGCCTAGGGGCGAGAGGGGCCCCATGGAGCTCGGGCAGACTAGAAGTACCCTCGTCTGCCCGCTGGAGGGCGCCCTTCCCGGAGCGGAGGGGACCCCCCAAGCGACCAAGTGCAAGCCGAGTTTGGAGCTCGAAACCCGGCCACACTTGGTAGTTGGTCCCGGTGAGGAACATGCCCATGGAAGTAAGAGCTCAGCGGGAGCAGCCACTCAGGCTACCCGGCAATGTGTCACTGTCCCCCGGCCAAGACTTGGCGGCAAGTCCCGGGGAGGAATAGTGCCCATGGAAGTAGCTCAGCGGGAGCAGCTGCTGAGGCTACCCGGGAATGTGTCACTGTCCTGGGCCACACTTGGTCGTTGGTTCCTGATGAGGAACATGCCCATGGAAGTAAGAGTTCAGCGGGAGAAGCCGCTCAAGCTACCCGGGAATGTGTCACTGTCCCCCGGCCAGACTTGGCGGCAGGTCCCGGGGAGGAACCAGTGCCCATGGAAGTCGGAGCTCCAACCTCCAAGTTGACCTCAGCGGGAGCACTTGCTGAGGCTACCCGGGCATGGGCGACTGTTCCCCGGCCACACTTGGTCGGAGGTCCCGGTGTGGAACATGCCCATGGAAGTTGAAGGGAAGAGAACCGCGAAAGGGAGTTTGGAGGCTGAGCCGCGGCCGAGGAGGTCTCACCGATCCCGGCGTGATTCCAGCCAGGCCCGGTACCCTATACCGAACTCGACAGGGTGGCTGTATCCGGGACCCTGGAACCCTGGGCGGGGAGCCTAGGGGCGAGAGGGGCCCCATGGAGCTCGGGCAGACTAGAAGTACCCTCGTCTGCCCGCTGGAGGGCGCCCTTCCCGGAGCGGAGGGGACCCCCAAGCGACCAAGTGCAAGCCGAGTTTGGAGCTCGAAACCCGGCCACACTTGGTAGTATGTCCCGGTGAGGAACATGCCCATGGAAGTGAGAGCTCAGCGGGAGCAGCCACTCAGGCTACCCGGGAATGTGTCACTGTCCCCCGGCCAAGACTTGGCGGCAAGTCCCGGGGAGGAATAGTGCCCATGGAAGTAGCTCAGCGGGAGCAGCCACTCAGGCTACCCGGGAATGTGTCACTGTCCCCCGGCCAAGACTTGGCGGCAAGTCCCGGGGAGGAATAGTGCCCATGGAAGTAGCTCAGCGGGAGCAGCCACTCAGGCTACCCGGGAATGTGTCACTGTCCCTCGGCCACACTTGGTCGTAGGTCCCGGTGAGGAACATGCCCATGGAAGTCGGAGCTCCAACCTCCAACCGGGTGAAGCCTCCGAGAGCTAGCCGGGAATAGGGCGCCAATCCCGGCTACCGCCCTCCAGGCTTGCCCCGGTCGAAAGACCTACGTCCTCGCACCAGCACAAGCGCAAAAATTTTCTAAGTGTGGGAGAACCGAGACCCGCCCGGTGGCACTCTGCCTCTCGCTGCCGCCCTCCTGGAAGCGTCCTCGGTCACTGTGTGTGCGGCAGATATCAGAGCTCCGGAAAGGTGAAAAAGAACCGGTAAGAGGGCGAATCCGGCAGCTCCCTGCCGGGCGAGGACCACCGCGAGCGGCGGGGACGTCAGACGGGAGACGCGCGGCGGACCTTCCGTCGGAGTGCCTGGGATTTTGACCTCGGAGAAGTTCGAAAAATTATGCGGTCGGAGCTGTCTGCCCCGGCCGGGGAAGGCTCACCGCCGGCGGCTGCCAACCCTGGCTTGCCCGCTGGATGCCCTTTCGGAGGCTGCTGAAAAAGAACTGTCAGGCGGGCACCTCTCGGAAGAACCGCAGACCAAAACGACCGGTAAAAATTTTGGGCGATCCGACACGTAGTGCACCTTCGGCGGCAGAGAAAAGCAGCAAAAATACCGGTCAGAGAAGGGGAGTTTTGGTCGACTCTGCCAGGTTTTTGCACTAAGTCAGATCCGTAATGCCAGCGGGACTGAGTCGCTTTTGCGTGCCGTGGTCCTGGAGGCCTGCTCGGACAGAGCGGTCCTTCGGGTCCCGCGGGAAGGGGCATTTCATGTTCCTCTGCGGGAGGTGATCCATTTTCTGCGGGAAATGGCGAGCCCCTTCGGCTACAAGAGTGTGTAGGTCCCGCTCAACAGTCTACGTCCTTAACCATCGGGGACTTTGTAGATTTTGCCCAAAATCGCTCTCCGCAGAACAGAGCGTGAGGTCTCCGCGGCGGAGGCCGGAAAAGGTGCGAGGTGAGCGGCATGGTATGACTGGGCTCGTGCCGCTCACTGCTACCCGGAGCGTGGCGCCCTCCGGGTAAAAGGCTAGCCGGGGCGAGTAGGTGGGATGACGGGCGCATAAGCAACGCCGTCCCCGCCGTACAAGGTGCCGGTGGCCTGGCGAACCACCGGCGTAAGGCTAGCCAGGGCGGACCGCGGGGCAGAGGGCGCATAAGCCACGCTCTCTCTCCATCCCACCAGCACAAGCGAAATATTTTCAAAGTGTGGGAGAACCGGCTTCCCGACCGGTGGCACTCTGCCTCTCGCTGCCGCCCTCCTGGAAGCGTCCTCGGTCACTCGGAGTACGGCAGATTTAAGAGCTCCGGAATGGTGAAAAAGAACCGGAGAGAGGGCGACTCCGGCTTCTCTCTGCCGGGCGAGGACCACCGCAGGCGGCGGGGACGTCTGACAGGAGACGGCGCTGCGGGCAGGCTTTAAAAGTGCATGGGGTTTTGGCCTCGGCAAAAGTCGAAAAAATTATGCGGTCGGAGCTGTCTGCCCCGGCCGGGGAAGGCTCACCGCCGGCGGCTGCCAACCCCTGGCTTGCCCGCTGGATGCCCTTTCGGAGGCTTCTGAAAAAGAACTGTCAGGCGGGCACCTCTCGGAAGAACCGCAGACCAAAACGACCGGTAAAAATTTTGGGCGATCCGACCCGTAGTGCACCTTCGGCGGCAGAGAAAAGCAACAAAAATACCGGTCAGAGAAGGGGAGTTTTGGTCGACTCTGCCAGGTTTTTGCACTAAGTCAGATCCGTAATGCCAGCGGGACTGAGTCGCTTTTGCGTGCCGTGGTCCTGGAGGCCTGCTCGGACAGAGCGGTCCTGCGGGTCCCGCGGGAAGGGGCATTTCATGTTCCTCTGCGGGAGGTGATCCATTTTCTGCGGGAAATGGCGAGCCCCTTCGGCTACAAGAGTGTGTAGGTCCCGCTGAACAGTCTACGTCCTTAACCATCGGGGACTTTGTAGATTTTGCCCAAAATCGCTCTCCGCAGAACAGAGCGTGAGGTCTCCGCGGCGGAGGCCGGAAAAGGTGCGAGGTGAGCGGCATGGTATGACTGGGCTCGTGCCGCTCACTGCTACCCGGAGCGTGGCGCCCTCCGGGTAAAAGGCTAGCCGGGGCGAGTAGGTGGGATGACGGGCGCATAAGCAACGCCGTCCCCGCCGTACAAGGTGCCGGTGGCCTGGCGAACCACCGGCGTAAGGCTAGCCAAGGGCGTACCGCGGGGCAGAGGGCGCATAAGCCACGCTCTCTCTCCATCCCACCAGCACAAGCGAAAAATTTTCAAAGTGTGGGAGAACCGGCTTCCCGACCGGTTGCACTCTGCCTCTCGCTGCCGCCCTCCTGGAAGCGTCCTCGGTCACTCGGAGTATGGCAGATTTAAGAGCTCCGGAATGGTGAAAAAGAACCGGAGAGAGGGCGACTCCGGCTTCTCTCTGCCGGGCGAGGACCACCGCAGGCGGCGGGGACGTCTGACAGGAGACGGCGCTGCGGGCAGGCTTTAAAAGTGCATGGGGTTTTGGCCTCGGCGAAAGTCGAAAAAATTATGCGGTCGGAGCTGTCTGCCCCGGCCGGGGAAGGCTCACCGCCGGCGGCTGCCAACCCCTGGCTTGCCCGCTGGATGGCCTTTCGGAGGCTGCTGAAAAAGAACTGTCAGGCGGGCACCTCTCGGAAGAACCGCAGACCAAAACGACCGGTAAAAATTTTGGGCGATCCGACCCGTAGTGCACCTTCGGCGGCAGAGAAAAGCAACAAAAATACCGGTCAGAGAAGGGGAGTTTTGGTCGACTCTGCCAGGTTTTTGCACTAAGTCAGATCCGTAATGCCAGCGGGACTGAGTCGCTCTTGCGTGCCGTGGTCCTGGAAGCCTGCTCGGACAGAGTGGTCCTTCGGGTCCCGCGGGAAGGGGCATTTCATGTTCCTCTGCGGGAGGTGGTCCATTTTCTGCGGGAAATGGCGAGCCCCTTCGGCTGCAAGAGTGTGTAGGTCCCGCTCAACAGTCTACGTCCTTAACCATCGGGGACTTTGTAGATTTTGGTCAAGATCGCCCCCCGCATGTCCTAGCGGGAGGTCTCCGCGGCGGAGGCCGGAAAAGGTGCGAGGTGAGCGGCATGGTATGACTGGGCTCGTGCCGCTCACTGCTACCCGGAGCGTGGCGCCCTCCGGGTAAAAGGCTAGCCGGGGCGAGTAGGTGGGATGACGGGCGCATAAGCAACGCCGTCCCCGCCGTACAAGGTGCCGGTGGCCTGGCGAACCACCGGCGTAAGGCTAG
Source organism: Engystomops pustulosus (assembly GCF_040894005.1). Lineage (NCBI taxonomy): Eukaryota > Metazoa > Chordata > Amphibia > Anura > Leptodactylidae > Engystomops > Engystomops pustulosus. Next base: position 24,288 of record NW_027285605.1, on the reverse strand, counting down.
CCAAGGGCGTACCGCGGGGCAGAGGGCGCATAAGCCACGCTCTCTCTCCATCCCACCAGCACAAGCGAAAAATTTTCAAAGTGTGGGAGAACCGGCTTCCCGACCAGTTGCACTCTGCCTCTCGCTGCCGCCCTCCTGGAAGCGTCCTCGGTCACTCGGAGTATGGCAGATTTAAGAGCTCCGGAATGGTGAAAAAGAACCGGAGAGAGGGCGACTCCGGCTTCTCTCTGCCGGGCGAGGACCACCGCAGGCGGCGGGGACGTCTGACAGGAGACGGCGCTGCGGGCAGGCTTTAAAAGTGCAAGGGGTTTTGGCCTCGGCGAAAGTCGAAAAAATTATGCGGTCGGAGCTGTCTGCCCCGGCCGGGGAAGGCTCACCGCCGGCGGCTGCCAACCCCTGGCTTGCCCGCTGGATGGCCTTTCGGAGGCTGCTGAAAAAGAACTGTCAGGCGGGCACCTCTCGGAAGAACCGCAGACCAAAACGACCGGTAAAAATTTTGGGCGATCCGACCCGTAGTGCACCTTCGGCGGCAGAGAAAAGCAACAAAAATACCGGTCAGAGAAGGGGAGTTTTGGTCGACTCTGCCAGGTTTTTGCACTAAGTCAGATCCGTAATGCCAGCGGGACTGAGTCGCTCTTGCGTGCCGTGGTCCTGGAAGCCTGCTCGGACAGAGTGGTCCTTCGGGTCCCGCGGGAAGGGGCATTTCATGTTCCTCTGCGGGAGGTGGTCCATTTTCTGCGGGAAATGGCGAGCCCCTTCGGCTGCAAGAGTGTGTAGGTCCCGCTCAACAGTCTACGTCCTTAACCATCGGGGACTTTGTAGATTTTGGTCAAGATCGCCCCCCGCATGTCCTAGCGGGAGGTCTCCGCGGCGGAGGCCGGAAAAGGTGCGAGGTGAGCGGCATGGTATGACTGGGCTCGTGCCGCTCACTGCTACCCGGAGCGTGGCGCCCTCCGGGTAAAAGGCTAGCCGGGGCGAGTAGGTGGGTTGACGGGCGCATAAGCCACGCCGTCCCCGCCGTACAAGGTGCCGGTGGCCTGGCGAACCACCGGCGTAAGGCTAGCCAAGGGCGTACCGCGGGGCAGAGGGCGCATAAGCCACGCTCTCTCTCCATCCCACCAGCACAAGCGAAAAATTTTCAAAGTGTGGGAGAACCGGCTTCCCGACCGGTGGCACTCTGCCTCTCGCTGCCGTCCTCCTGGAAGCGTCCTCGGTCACTCGGAGTACGGCAGATTTCAGACCTCCGGAATGGTGAAAAAGAACCGGAGAGAGGGCGACTCCGGCTTCTCTCTGCCGGGCGAGGACCACCGCAGGCGGCGGGGACGTCTGACAGGAGACGGCGCTGCGGGCAGGCTTTAAAAGTGCATGGGGTTTTGGCCTCGGCAAAAGTCGAAAAAATTATGCGGTCGGAGCTGTCTGCCCCGGCCGGGGAAGGCTCACCGCCGGCGGCTGCCAACTCATGGCTTGCCCGCTGGATGGCCTTTCGGAGGCTTCTGAAAAAGAACTGTCAGGCGGGCACCTCTCGGAAGAACCGCAGACCAAAACGACCGGTAAAAATTTTGGGCGATCCGACCCGTAGTGCACCTTCGGCGGCAGAGAAAAGCAACAAAAATACCGGTCAGAGAAGGGGAGTTTTGGTCGACTCTGCCAGGTTTTTGCACTAAGTCAGATCCGTAATGCCAGCGGGACTGAGTCGCTTTTGCGTGCCGTGGTCCTGGAGGCCTGCTCGGACAGGGCGGTCCTTTCGGGTCCCCGGGAAGGGGCATTTCATGTTCCTCTGCGGGAGGTGGTCCATTTTCTGCGGGAAATGGCGAGCCCCTTCGGCTGCAAGAGTGTGTAGGTCCCGCTCAACAGTCTACGTCCTTAACCATCGGGGACTTTGTAGATTTTGGTCAAGATCGCCCCCCGCATGTCCTAGCGGGAGGTCTCCGCGGCGGAGGCCGGAAAAGGTGCGAGGTGAGCGGCATGGTATGACTGGGCTCGTGCCGCTCACTGCTACCCGGAGCGTGGCGCCCTCCGGGTAAAAGGCTAGCCGGGGCGAGCAGGTGGGTTGACGGGCGCATAAGCCACGCCGTCCCCGCCGTACAAGGTGCCGGTGGCCTGGCGAACCACCGGCGTAAGGCTAGACAGGGCGGACCGCGGGGCAGAGGGCGCATAAGCCACGCCGTCCCCGCTGTACAAGGTGCCGGTGGCCTGGCGAACCACCGGCGTAAGGCTAGCCAAGGGCGTACCGCGGGGCAGAGGGCGCATAAGCCACGCTCTCTCTCCATCCCACCAGAACAAGCGAAAAATTTTCAAAGTGTGGGAGAACCGGGGACCCGACCGGTGGCACTCTGCCTCTCGCTGCCGCCCTCCTGGAAGCGTCCTCGGTCACTCGGTGTCCGGCAGATTTCAGAGCTCCGGAATGGTGAAAAAGAACCGGTGAGAGGGCGAAACCGGCTTCTCTCTGCCGGGCGAGGACCACCGCAGGCGGCAAGGGACGTCTGCCAGGAGACGGCGCTGCGGGCAGGCTTTAAAAGTGCATGGGGTTTTGGCCTCGGCGAAAGTCGAAAAAAATTTGCGGTCGGAGCTGTCTGCCCCGGCCGGGGAAGGCTCACCGCCGGCGGCTGCCAACCCCTGGCTTGCCCGCTGGATGCCCTTTCGGAGGCTGCTGAAAAAGAACTGTCAGGCGGGCACCTCTCGGAAGAACCGCAGACCAAAACGACCGGTAAAAATTTTGGGCGATCCGACCCTCAGTGCACCTTCGGCGGCAGAGAAAAGCAACAAAAACACCGGTCAAAGAAGGGAGGTTTTGGTCGACTCTGCCTGGTTTTTGCACAAAGTCAGATCCGTAATGCCAGCGGGACTGAGTCGCTTTTGCGTGCCGTGGTCCTGGAGGCCTGCTCGGACAGAGCGGTCCTTCGGGTCCCGCGGGAAGGGGCATTTCATGTTCCTCTGCGGGAGGTGGTCCATTTTCTGCGGGAAATGGCGAGCCCCATCGGCTACAAGAGTGTGTAGGTCCCGCTCAACAGTCTACGTCCTTAACCATCGGGGACTTTGTAGATTTTGGCAGAAATCGCCCCCCGCAGGTCCTAGCGGGAGGTCTCCGCGGCGGAGGCCGGAGAGGGCGCGAGGTGAGCGGCATGGTATGACTGGGTTCGTGCCGCTCACTGGTACCCGGAGCGTGGCGCCCTCCGGGTAAAAGGCTAGCCGGGGCGAGTAGGTGGGTTGACGGGCGCATAAGCCACGCCGTCCCCGCCGTACAAGGTGCCGGTGGCCTGGCGAACCACCGGCGTAAGGCCAGCCAGGGCGGACCGCGGGGCAGAGGGCGCATAAGCCACGCTCTCTCTCCATCCCACCAGAACAAGCGAAAAATTTTCAAAGTGTGGGAGAACCGGCGACCCGACCGGTGGCACTCTGCCTCTCGCTGCCGCCCTCCTGGAAGCGTCCTCGGTCACTCGGTGTCCGGCAGATTTCAGAGCTCCGGAATGGTGAAAAAGAACCGGAGAGGGGGCGACTCCGGCTTCTCTCTGCCGGGCGAGGACCACCGCAGGCGGCAAGGGACGTCTGACAGGAGACGGCGCTGCGGGCAGGCTTTAAAAGTGCATGGGGTTTTGGCCTCGGCGAAAGTCGAAAAAATTTTGCGGTCGGAGCCGTCTGCCCCGGCCGGGGAAGGCTCACCGCCGGCGGCTGCCAACCCCTGGCTTGCCCGCTGGATGGCCTTTCGGAGGCTGCTGAAAAAGAACTGTCAGGCGGGCACCTCTCGGAAGAACCGCAGACCAAAACGACCGGTAAAAATTTTGGGCGATCCGACCCTCAGTGCACCTTCGGCGGCAGAGAAAAGCATCAAAAATACCGGTCAAAGAAGCGAGGTTTTGGTCGACTCTGCCAGGTTTTTGCACAAAGTGTTGGCATCGTGCGGCGTCGCGCTTTGCCGTACCGTATCCCCAATGGAGCGGCGCCCGGCGGGGTAGGCTAGCCATGTGAGGTCGAGGGCGGGAGGACGGGACGTAAGCCAGGCCGTTCTCCACAAGAAATTCCGGACGCGGAGACCCCTTCTCCGCCCTACGGTCCCCAATGGGGTGGCGCCCGGCGGGTGAGGCTAGCCATGGGAGGACGGGACGTAAGCCAGGCCGTTCTCCACAAGAAATTCCGTACGCGGAGACCCCTTCTCCGCCCTACGGTCCCCAATGGGGTGGCGCCCGGCGGGTGAGGCTAGCCATGTGAGGTCGAGGGCGGGAGGACGGGACGTAAGCCAGGCCGTTCTCCACAAGTAAATTCCGGACGCGGAGACCCCTTCTCCGCCCTACGGTCCCCAATGGGGTGGCGCCCGGCGGGTGAGGCTAGCCGTGTGAGGTCGAGGGCGGGAGGACGGGACGTAAGCCAGGCCGTTCTCCACAAGTAAATTCCGGACGCGGAGACCCCTTCTCCGCCCTACGGTCCCCAATGGGGTGGCGCCCGGCGGGTGAGGCTAGCCATGTGAGGTCGAGGGCGGGAGGACGGGACGTAAGCCAGGCCGTTCTCCACAAGTAAATTCCGGACGCGGAGACCCCTTCTCCGCCCTACGGTCCCCAATGGGGTGGCTCCCGGCGGGTGAGGCTAGCCATGTGAGGTCGAGGGCGGGAGGACGGGACGCAAGCCAGGCCGTTCTCCACAAACTCCCAGCGGTAGAGTCTCGGCTCTCCGCTCTTTTGATCGATCTGACACAGCGCGATCCGGCGGGGCAGGGCACTTTGCTCGGTCAGGGGTATTGGCCCCGGCCGGTTTATGGTAAAGCGTTCCTTAGCCTCAGTCTTGGTCGCGCATCAATCCCCCGCTCCCCGTGAGCGGCTGTGGTCCTCTGCCTAAGGTTGTGTAGCGCGGTGCCAGTGTGGTCCTCGCACGGCCCCGCTCCTGCCACAGCGGTAGGACTCTCTGCTTCGGCTGAGGTTTGCTACGAAGCGTATGGAACGGGCGTACTCCACCGTACCGTGGGTGGGGGGCGGCGGCGGCGGCGGCAGCGTCCAGCGCGGAGCTCCGGCTCCCGCGGCAGCGCCTCGCCTAGTGTCCCTCGGGCAAGTCCAATCGCCCCCCGCCCGGTCGGAGAGCGCAGACACACCTCTGTGTCCACGGTTTATTTCCGCAGCACGAAAAGGGACGGCTCCCGCCTGCTCCTCGCGGCGGCGACGAGGCTTAGACCCACCGTGGCGTATCCGCGGTAGGTATGCTCGTCGGTCGGAGGAGCGGTTGCGGTCGAGTGGTCCCCAGTGTACCCTGTTAGCGCTGCCCGCCTACGCCTGAAGAGCTGCGGACCGAGAAAAAGGTTCGCTCCGCTGCTGACGGCGAAGCGCGCGGCACGCCGCGGAAGAGGAGAGGGAGCGGTCGCCCCCGGGGCGGCTCCCCTCCGAGTCCGGCAGAAGCAGAGATTGTAGCGGAGGGGGGGGTTTCTAAATTCCCCGGGCGTGTTATCCCCAGCGGTAGCCTTTGAACTCTTCAACCGCAAGCACGATCGCACGTTCACAGCACCCGTCACTAGGAGCCGGGCCAGAGGCGGGCGGCAGACGAAACCGACATGAGCGCTTAAGGGTATTGCACCCCCGGCGCCCAGACCCTGGAAATTGAGTCTGCCCCCAAAGCCCACCCGCGTCCTCCTTGGCGCTCCCGGAGTACATGGTCGTAGATGGGCCATCGGTCGCTAATGCCAAACTGCGTCCCAGGGGTGCGTCCCCTCTGACCAACGGCAGACCCATCCCTCTCGCCAATCCGCGGATCCCCGCCAGGTCCCGAACAGGGCTCGTCCTTTAGCGTTTCAAATGCGCCCTCCCCGCCATACGAGGGGTTGAGGACCGTAGCCTTCCCTTACGAGAGGCACCAGGGGTGCGCCTGCTCGAGGGCCCGGCCGTGGGCGTAACGCTTGGGCCGCCCGGGGGAGTCGGTAGACCATGGGAGACCAACACTCGCACACGAACGTTGCCCGTGCTTTTGTGGAAGAGAGCTTCTTGCGAGGTTGTCGCTGCGGTGGCGCCCGGACAAACCCTATCCCTAAAACTTCTGGGGAATTGGCGTCTAAGCCTGCACCCTGCACGGTATCCCTGCACCCACGAAGGGGGCCGTGGAAGGCTTGGGGTCGCGCCGGCGAAACCGACCGGATGCCCGGGGTACTGAACCCCCGGGGTCCCACCCTGGAAATTGAGCCGTCCGACCCCGCCACGTCTTCCTAGTGCTCTCCTTGGCTCCCCCGCCTGTGGGCATCGTTAGGGGCTGCGGTCATCAGCGCCGGCTAAGCTTCGGCAACACGGCCGACCCACCCCTTCGGCGCCTGGGGGTGCCTGGTCCCAGTCCGGGCCGTTCCGTAGGGGCGGCTATCCCTTACATGAGGGACTCGGTGCGTCCGCTCGGGCTGCGGGGCTCCGGCTCCGACAGCCGGGGAGCTGGTTTTGACCGCGGGCCTCCACGGGAACCGGCAGGGACCGGACTAGGCGTCAAGCCGAAAATAACCCCGGCACCCTCTGCTTCCAAAGCGAGGGGACCTTTGGCCGAGCGGGGGCACCGGAAGCCGAACCGACCCCAACCCCTCTTCCTACCCCAGGGCTGGGCTGACCAATCCCCTGATCGGGTCTAAAATGGAAGAAGGGGATTCGAGGGAAGGGGCTGGCGGAAGGCAGTTGCCCGACGGAGTAGGCGAAGGCCAGGCCGTTTCCGAGTCCCGAGCAGAGGAGGGCGAACTCGGCTCTTCATCGACCGACGGCGAGGCGAGGGCGGTGGCTGCCGCGGGGAAGACTCCATTGCTCGTCAGCGCGCTAGGAGCGGGGCCGACTGGCTGCTCGGGGTATGGCATCCCCGGGGGCCCACCCTGGAAATCTTCGCTCCTCAGCCGCTGCAGGTTATAAGGTCCCGCCGCGCGTAAGCGCTCAACTCTCCGACCCACGGATGTCGAGCCCATGGTGAGCCGGCCGTTTCGTACGGGGAAAAGGGGTCCTCTGGCCCCACATCGATCGAGGGGGTTTAGATCCGCGGAGGCACGCACCGCGAGGCGAATCGCTGCTTTTCCCCAAGAGGTTAACCTTCAAACCACCGAGTAGGTTCGGGGCAGGGCCGACAGTCTGCACTGGGGTATTGCATCCCTGGTGGGGCGACCCTGGAAATCTCTGCCCCTTTCCACTCTTTCGGTTGGGCCTCTCGTCGGGGCGAGCGTAAGTCGGCAAGCAGACGTGGGAAGAGGCTTCTTACCGGTGACACTCCCTTCGTGAGAGAGGCAGGTACTCGCCCCGGACCCCGGTCCAAATCTGCGCGGGCCGGACGGCCTCGGCCCTAGCCGAAGGCCGCTCCCGCGAAGCCAGGGAGCCGAAAAAATAACCCCGACACCCTCCGCGACCTCGCGTGCTTCCAAAGCGAGGGGAACCTTTGGCCGAGCGGGGCACCCGAAGCCGAACCGACCCCAACCCCTCTTCTTACCCCAGGGCTGGGCTGACCAATCCCCTGATCGGGTCTAAAATGGAAGAAGGGGATTCGAGGGAAGGGGCTGGCGGAAGGCAGTTGCCCGACGGAGTAGGCGAAGGCCAGGCCGTTTCCAAATCCCGAGCCAGAGGAGGGCGAACGACGTTCTTCATCGACCGACGGCGAGGCTAGGGCGAGGGCGGTGGCTGCCGCGGGGAAGACTCCATTGCTTGCCAGCGTGCTAGGAGCGGGGCCGACAGGCTGCTCGGGGTATGGCATCCCCGGGGGCCCACCCTGGAAATCTTCGCTCCTCAGCCGCTGCAGGTTATAAGGTCCCGCCGCGCGTAAGCGCTCAACTCCCCGACCCACGGACGTCGAGCCCATGGTGAGCTGACAGTTTCGTACGGGGAAAAGGGGTCCTCTGGCCCCACATCGATCGAGGGGGTTTAGATCCGCGGAGGCACGCACCGCGAGGCGAATCGCTGCTTTTCCCCAAGAGGTTAACCTTCAAACCACCGAGTAGGTTCGGGGCAGGGCCGACTGTCTGCACTGGGGTATTGCATCCCTGGTGGGGCGACCCTGGAAATCTCTGCCCCTTTCCACTCTTTCGGTTGGGCCTCTCGTCGGGGCGAGCGTAAGTCGGCAAGCAGACGTGGGAAGAGGCTTCTTACCGGTGACACTCCCTTCGTGAGAGAGGCAGGTACTCGCCCCGCACCCCGGTCCAAATCTGCTCGGTCCGGCCGTCGTCGGCCCTAGCCGAAGGCCGCTCCCGCGAAGCCAGGCGATCCGAACCGAGGATCCGCGCGAGCCTTCTCCAAGCCCTCTGCCGGGCGCTGGTGTTGAAAGCGTAGCGGACCCTGTTCGCCGGAGCGATAGGAGCGGAGCACCGGTCCCGCAGGGTTGAAAGCTGGGTAGCAGCGCCGTAGCTTCCCTCCCAGCCTTCCCCCGGACCTGGCGCCCGATCCCCTCCGCTCCTCTGTGCGTTGGCGGGCGGCGCTGCATGGGTACGTCGCGACGGCTCCTATCGTCTCTCTCGCTTAACAGTGTGGAGAGGTGGTGGTGGAGCCGTCCGACACTCGAGGTGCTGAAGTTGAGCGTCCAATGCTTTCCTTCTATGCGCAGCCTACAGGAGCTGTCCGAGCTTCGGAGGTGCTGATGGAGGTGAGAGTCGAGCGCCACTTCTTGGCTGAACTGAGTGGGGAAAGCCAGCGACTGCGAGAGGGAGGGGAAGGGAAGGCTTTTTCGGGTCCTTGGAAGGGACCGAGAGCATCTTTCTTGCCCCCCTGCCCTAAGCTCCATCCAATGTTGTCTGCGAGGTCTTCTCCGGCGGCGGAGAAGCGCTGCGGTAGCAGCAGCAGCAACGAGCGTTCCCATTAGCTCACGGAGCCTGACTCCAAGAGTCTACCCCTCAGAGCTCGGCTACCTGGTTGATCCTGCCAGTAGTATATGCTTGTTTTAAAGATTAAGCCATGCATGTCTAAGTACTGACTATTCTTTACGGTGAAACTGCGAATGGCTCATTAAATCAGTTATGGTTCCTTTGATCGTTCCGCATTGATGATGTGCTACTCGGATAACTGTGGCAATTCTAGAGCTAATACGTGCCCAAGAGCGCTGCCCTCCAGGAAGGCGTGCATTTATCAGACTTAAAACCAATCCGGGGAGCCCTGGTCCGCGGCGGGTCTCCGGGCCCGCTGCGGCGCCAGCCCCGTCCTAGACTTGGCGACTCTAGGTGACCTCGGGCCGATCGCACGTCCTCCGTGACGGCGACGATCTATTCAGGTTTCTGCCCTATCAACTGTCGATGGTATCTAACCCGCCTACCATGGTGACAACGGGTAACGGGGAATTAGGGTTCGGTTCCGGAGAGGGAGCCTGAGAAACGGCTACCAC
>NW_027285605.1:0-5000 GCF_040894005.1 Engystomops pustulosus | reverse complement strand
TGATGACGTCAGCGGGAGCAGCCGCTCGGCCGTATCCGGCGGCATGTCACTGTTCCCCGGCCAGACTTGGCGGCAAGTCCCGGGGACGAACAAGCCCATGGAAGTAGGGGCTCAGCGGGAGCAGCCAGTTGGCCTATCCGGCCACATGTCACTGTCCCCCGGCCAGACTTGGCGGCAAGTCCCGGGGAGGAACAAGCCCATGGAAGTAGGAGCTCCGACTTCCAAAGTGATGACGTCAGCGGGAGCAGCCGCTCGGCCGTATCCGGCGGCATGTCACTGTTCCCCGGCCAGACTTGGCGGCAAGTCCCGGGGACGAACAAGCCCATGGAAGTAGGGGCTCAGCGGGAGCAGCCAGTTGGCCTATCCGGCCACATGTCACTGTCCCCCGGCCAGACTTGGCGGCAAGTCCCGGGGAGGAACAAGCCCATGGAAGTAGGAGCTCCGACTTCCAAAGTGATGACGTCAGCGGGAGCAGCCGCTCGGCCGTATCCGGCGGCATGTCACTGTTCCCCGGCCAGACTTGGCGGCAAGTCCCGGGGACGAACAAGCCCATGGAAGTAGGGGCTCAGCGGGAGCAGCCAGTTGGCCTATCCGGCCACATGTCACTGTCCCCCGGCCAGACTTGGCGGCAAGTCCCGGGGAGGAACAAGCCCATGGAAGTAGGAGCTCCTACTTCCAAAGCGATGACGTCAGCGGGAGCAGCCGCTCGGCCGTATCCGGCGGCATGTCACTGTTCCCCGGCCAGACTTGGCGGCAAGTCCCGGGGGACGAACAAGCCCATGGAAGTAGGGGCTCAGCGGGAGCAGCCAGTTGGCCTATCCGGCCACATGTCACTGTCCCCCGGCCAGACTTGGCGGCAAGTCCCGGGGAGGAACAAGCCCATGGAAGTAGGAGCTCCTACTTCCAAAGCGATGACGTCAGCGGGAGAAGCCGCTCGGCCTATCCGGCCACATGTCACCGTCCCCCGGCCACACTTGGCTATAGGTCCCGGGGAGGAATAATGCCCATGGAAGTAGGAGCTCCTACTTCCAAAGGGGCAAGTCAGCGGGAGCAGCCACTTGGCCTATTCGGCCAAGTTTCACTGTTCCCCGGCCACACTTGGCTGTAGGTCCCGGAGAGGAATAATGCCCATGGAAGTAAGAGCTCCTACCTCCAAAGGGGCAAGTCAGCGGGAGAAGCCACTTGGCCTATCCGGCCACATGTCACTGTCCCCCGGCCAAGCTTGGCTGTAGGTCCCGGGGAGGAATAATGCCCATGGAAGTAGGAGCTCCTACTTCCAAAGGGGCAAGTCAGCGGAAGAAGCCACTAGTTCTATCCGGCCAAGAGTCACTGTTCCCCGGCCTTACTTGGCAGTAGGTCCCGGGGAGGAATAATGCCCATGGAAGTAGGAGCTCCTACTTCCAAAGGGGCAAGTCAGCGGGAGAAGCCACTTGGCCTATCCGGCCAAGAGTCACTGTTCCCCGGCCACTCTTGGCAGTAGGTCCCGGGGAGGAATAATGCCCATGGAAGTAGGAGCTCCTACTTCCAAAGGGGCAAGTCAGCGGGAGAAGCCACTAGTTCTATCCGGCCAAGAGTCACTGTTCCCCGGCTACACTTGGCAGTAGGTCCCGGGGAGGAATAATGCCCATGGAAGTAGGAGCTACTACCTCCAAAGGGTGAAGACACTTGGCTCTAAGTCCCCGAGAGGTATACTGCCCATGGGAGTAAGAGCTCCTACTTCCAAAGGGGCAAGTCAGCGGGAGAAGCCACTTGGCCTACCCGGCCAAGAGTCACTGTTCCCCGGCCACACTTGGCAGTAGGTCCCGGGGAGGAATAATGCCCATGGAAGTAGGAGCTCCTACTTCCAAAGGGGCAAGTCAGCGGGAGAAGCCACTTGGCCTACCCGGCCAAGAGTCACTGTTCCCCGGCCACACTTGGCAGTAGGTCCCGGGGAGGAATAATGCCCATGGAAGTAGGAGCTCCTACTTCCAAAGGGGCAAGTCAGCGGGAGAAGCCACTTGGCCTATCCGGCCACATGTCACTGTCCCCCGGCCACACTTGGCTGTAGGTCCCGGGGTGGAATAATGCCCATGGAAGTAGGAGCTCCTACTTCCAAAGGGGCAAGTCAGCGGGAGCAGCCACTTGGCCTATCCGGCCAAGTGTCACTGTTCCCCGGCCACACTTGGCTGTAGGTCCCGGAGAGGAATAATGCCCATGGAAGTAAGAGCTCCTACCTCCAAAGGGTGAAGACACTTGGCTCTAAGTCCCCGAGAGGTATACTGCCCATGGAAGTGAGAGCTCCTACTTCCAAAGGGGCAAGTCAGCGGGAGAAGCCACTTGGCCTATCCGGCCAAGAGTCACTGTTCCCCGGCCACACTTGGCAGTAGGTCCCGGGGAGGAATAATGCCCATGGAAGTAAGAGCTCCTACTTCCATAGGGGCAAGTCAGCGGGAGAAGCCACTTGGCCTATCCGGCCAAGAGTCACTGTTCCCCGGCCACACTTGGCAGTAGGTCCCGGGGAGGAATAATGCCCATGGAAGTAGGAGCTCCTACTTCCAAAGGGGCAAGTCAGCGGGAGAAGCCACTTGGCCTATCCGGCCACATGTCACTGTCCCCCGGCCACTCTTGGCTGTAGGTCCCGGGGAGGAATAATGCCCATGGAAGTAGGAGCTCCTACTTCCAAAGGGGCAAGTCAGCGGGAGAAGCCACTTGGACTATCCGGCCAAGAGTCACTGTTCCCCGGCCACACTTGGCAGTATGTCCCGGGGAGGAATAATGCCCATGGAAGTGGGAGCTCCTACTTCCAAAGGGGCAAGTCGGCGGGAGAAGCCACTTGGCCTATCCGGCCAAGAGTCACTGTTCCCCGGCCACACTTGGCAGTAGGTCCCGGGGAGGAATAATGCCCATGGAAGTAAGAGCTCCTACTTCCAAAGGGGCAAGTCAGCGGGAGAAGCCACTTGGCCTATCCGGCCAAGAGTCACTGTTCCCCGGCCACACTTGGCAGTAGGTCCCGGGGAGGAATAATGCCCATGGAAGTAAGAGCTCCTACTTCAATAGGGGCAAGTCAGCGGGAGAAGCCACTTGGCCTATCCGGCCAAGAGTCACTGTTCCCCGGCCACACTTGGCAGTAGGTCCCGGGGAGGAATAATGCCCATGGAAGTAGGAGCTCCTACCTCCAAAGGGTGAAGACACTTGGCTCTAAGTCCCCGAGAGGTATAATGCCCATGGAAGTAAGAGCTCCTACTTCCAAAGGGGCAAGTCAGCGGGAGAAGCCACTTGGCCTATCCGGCCAAGAGTCACTGTTCCCCGGCCACACTTGGCTGTAGGTCCCGGGGAGGAATAATGCCCATGGAAGTAGGAGCTCCTACTTCCAAAGGGGCAAGTCAGCGGGAGAAGAGCCACTTGGCCTATCCGGCCAAGAGTCACTGTTCCCCGGCCACACTTGGCAGTAGGTCCCGGGGAGGAATAATGCCCATGGAAGTAGGAGCTACTACCTCCAAAGGGTGAAGACACTTGGCTCTAAGTCCCCGAGAGGTATACTGCCCATGGGAGTAAGAGCTCCTACTTCCAAAGGGGCAAGTCAGCGGGAGAAGCCACTTGGCCTATCCGGCCAAGAGTCACTGTTCCCCGGCCACACTTGGCAGTAGGTCCCGGAGAGGAATAATGCCCATGGAAGTAGGAGCTCCTACTTCCAAAGGGGCAAGTCAGCGGGAGAAGCCACTTGGCCTACCCGGCCAAGAGTCACTGTTCCCCGGCCACACTTGGCAGTAGGTCCCGGGGAGGAATAATGCCCATGGAAGTAGGAGCTCCTACTTCCAAAGGGGCAAGTCAGCGGGAGAAGCCACTTGGCCTATCCGGCCACATGTCACTGTCCCCCGTCCACACTTGGCTGTAGGTCCCGGGGTGGAATAATGCCCATGGAAGTAGGAGCTCCTACTTCAAAAGGGGCAAGTCAGCGGGAGCAGCCACTTGGCCTACCCGGCCAAGTGTCACTGTTCCCCGGCCACACTTGGCTGTAAGTCCCGGAGAGGAATAATGCCCATGGAAGTAAGAGCTCCTACCTCCAAAGGGCGAAGACACTTGGCTCTAAGTCCCCGAGAGGTATACTGCCCATGGAAGTGAGAGCTCCTACTTCCAAAGGGGCAAGTCAGCGGGAGAAGCCACTTGGCCTATCCGGCCAAGAGTCACTGTTCCCCGGCCACTCTTGGCTGTAGGTCCCGGGGAGGAATAATGCCCATGGAAGTAGGAGCTACTACCTTCAAAGGGGCAAGTCAGCGGGAGAAGCCACTTGGCTTATCCGGCCAAGAGTCACTGTTCCCCGGCCACAATTTGCAGTATGTCCCGGGGAGGAATAATGCCCATGGAAGTAGGAGCTACTACCTCCAAAGGGTGAAGACACTTGGCTCTAAGTCCCCGAGTGGTATACTGCCCATGGAAGTAAGAGCTCCTACTTCCATAGGGGCAAGTCAGCGGGAGAAGCCACTTGGCCTATCCGGCCAAGAGTCACTGTTCCCCGGCCACACTTGGCAGTAGGTCCCGGGGAGGAATAATGCCCATGGAAGTAGGAGCTCCTACTTCCAAAGGGGCAAGTCAGCGGGAGAAGCCACTTGGCCTATCCGGCCAAGAGTCACTGTTCCCCGGCCACTCTTGGCTGTAGGTCCCGGGGAGGAATAATGCCCATGGAAGTAGGAGCTACTACCTCCAAAGGGGCAAGTCAGCGGGAGAAGCCACTTGGCCTATCCGGCAAAGAGTCACTGTTCCCCGGCCACACTTGGCAGTATGTCCCGGGGAGGAATAATGCCCATGGAAGTAGGAGCTACTACCTCCAAAGGGGCAAGTCAGCGGGAGAAGCCACTTGGCCTATCCGGCAAAGAGTCACTGTTCCCCGGCCACACTTGGCTGTAGGTCGAGGGGAGGAATAATGCCCATGGAAGTAGGAGCTCCTACTTCCAAAGGGGCAAGTCAGCGGGAGAAGCCACTTGGCCTATCCGGCAAAGAGTCACTGTTCCCCGGCCACACTT
>NW_027285604.1:0-35000 GCF_040894005.1 Engystomops pustulosus | reverse complement strand
TTTGGCTTGAAACTTCCCTCCCCAAGTCTATTAACCCCCTCCTACACCAGAGAGCGGCTCCATATACACAGCAGCAGGTGCCGGTCATCAAGGGTGAGAACTTGTCATGGAGAAGCTCGTCCTCTTTTTTTTTTACTCTTTTCCTGGTTTCACCATTGAATACTGCATCTGAAAACCTGAACATGTGAACGCTGCTCTGCACTTCCCGCACTGCACTTCCTTCCCAGCTCAGCAGCAAATAGGAAGAACGTGCAGCCAGCGTCATGTGACGAGCTCTGCCGTGTGACCGTGACATCATCATCAAGCCCACCCGAAGCCGGAGAGCAGTGCATGCAGGGAAGAGAGGTGCCCAGGAGGTACGTAATGTGGGGGGGATCCGGGAACATAGGGAGAGGAGAAGGTAAGGGGGGGGGGGTCCCTGCACCAGGGGGAGAGGAGGAGGGGGATCCCTGCACCAGGGGGAAGAGGAGGAGGGGGATCCCTGCACCAGGGGAGAGGAGGAGGGGATCCCTGCACCAGGGGAGAGGAGGAGGAGGGATCCCTGCACCAGGGGGAGAGGAGGAGGGGGATCCCTGCACCAGGGGGAGAGGAGGAGGGGGATCCCTGCACCAGGGGGAGAGGAGGAGGGGGATCCCTGCACCAGGGGGAGAGGAGGGAGGGGGATCCCTGCACCAGGGGGAGAGGAGAGGGGGATCCCCTGCACCAGGGGGAGAGGAGGATGGGGATCCCTGCACCAGGGGGAGAGGAGGAGGGGGATCCCTGCACCAGGGGGAGAGGAGGAGGGGTCCCTGCACCAGGGGAGAGGAGGAGGGGGGTCCCTGCACCAGGGGGAGAGGAGGAGGGGGATCCCTGCACCAGGGGGAGAGGAGGAGGGGGATCCCTGCACCAGGGGAGAGGAGGAGGGGGATCCCTGCACCAGGGGGAGAGGAGGAGGGGGATCCCTGCACCAGGGGGAGAGGAGGAGGGGGATCCCTGCACCAGGGGAGAGGAGGAGGGGTCCCTGCACCAGGGGGAGAGGAGGAGGGGGATCCCTGCACCAGGGGGAGAGGAGGAGGGGGATCCCTGCACCAGGGGGAGAGGAGGAGGGGGATCCCTGCACCAGGGGGAGAGGAGGAGGGGGATCCCTGCACCAGGGGGAGAGGAGGAGGGGGGTCCCTGCACCAGGGGGAGAGGAGGAGGGGGTCCCTGCACCAGGGGGAGAGGAGGAGGGGGATCCCTGCACAGGGGGAGAGGAGGATGGGGATCCCTGCACCAGGGGGAGAGGAGGAGGGGGGTCCTTGCACCAGCGGGAGAGGAGGATGGGGATCCCTGCACCAGGGGGAGAGGAGGAGGGGATCCTGCACCAGGGGGAGAGGAGGATGGGGATCCCTGCACCAGGGGAGAGGAGGAGGGGGATCCCTGCACCAGCGGGAGAGGAGGATGGGGATCCCTGCACCAGGGGGAGAGGAGGATGGGGATCCCTGCACCAGGGGAGGAGGAGGAGGGGGATCCCTGCACCAGCGGGAGAGGAGGATGGGGATCCCTGCACCAGGGGAGAGGAGGAGGGGGGTCCCTGCACCAGGGGGAGAGGAGGAGGGGGTCCCTGCACCAGGGGGAGAGGAGGAGGGGGGTCCCTGCACCAGGGGGAGAGGAGGAGGGGGTCCCTGCACCAGGGGGAGAGGAGGAGGGGGGTCCCTGCACCAGGGGGAGAGGAGGAGGGGGGTCCCTGCACCAGGGGGAGAGGAAGGAGGGGGATCCCTGCACCAGGGGGAGAGGAGGAGGGGGATCCCTGCACCAGGGGGAGAGGAGGAGGGGGATCCCTGCACCAGGGGAGAGGAGGAGGGGGATCCCTGCACCAGGGGGAGAGGAGGAGGGGGATCCCTGCACCAGGGGGAGAGGAGGAGGGGGATCCCTGCACCAGGGGGAGAGGAGGAGGGGGATCCCTGCACCAGGGGGAGAGGAGGAGGGGATCCCTGCACCAGGGGGAGAGAGGAGGGGGATCCCTGCACCAGGGGGAGAGGAGGAGGGAGATCCCTGCACCAGGGGGAGAGGAGGAGGGGGATCCCTGCACCAGGGGGAGAGGAGAGGGGGATCCCTGCACCAGGGGGAGAGGAGGAGGGGGTCCCTACACCGGGGGTAGAGGAGAAGGTAAGGAGGAGGTGGATCCCTGCAATAGGCGGAGAGAGGAGGAGGGGGGATCCTGCCGCGGGGGAGAAGGGGGTTTAAGGAGAAGGAGGGGATCCCTGCGCCCAGCGCCCGGGTGTGAGGCTTAGAATAGATCCTTTGGTATTTTCAGGCTGATCTCCCCTCCAGCTGTTGCCAGGGATCTGTGCGCTGCCCCTGCTGCTCTACAGTAACAGGTTTTTTTTTTGTTGCAGACAAAATGTTTTACTTTTGCATAAAAGTGATTAATAAATTGCATAAATTAATGGAAGTTTATTTTTGCTTTAAGCGTTTTAGTAAAGTTTCCCTAGAACTTTAGTGGAGCAGCTCCTGACATCCCTGCACCAGGGGGAGAGGAGGAGGGGGATCCCTGCACCAGGGGGAGAGGAGAGGGTAATGGGGGATCCCTGCATTGTCCCTGCCCCAGGGGGAGAGAAGAGGGTAAGGGGGGGATCCCTGCATTGTCCCTGCCCCAGGGGGAGAGGAGAGGGTAAGGGGGGGATCCCTGCATTGTCCCTGCCCCAGGGGGAGAGGAGAGGATAAGGGGGGATCCCTGCATTGTGCCTGCACCAGGGGGAGAGGAGAGGGTAAGGGGGGAATCCCTGCATTGTCCCTGCCCCAGGGGGAGAGGAGAGGGTAAGGGGGGATCCCTGCACCAGGGGGAGAGGAGAGGGTAAGGGGGGATCCCTGCACCAGGGGGAGAGGAGAGGGTAAGGGGGGATCCCTGCACCAGGGGGAGAGGAGAGGGTAAGGGGGGATCCCTGCACCAGGGGGAGAGGAGAGGGTAAGGGGGGATCCCTGCACCAGGGGGAGAGGAGAGGGTAAGGGGGGATCCCTGCACCAGGGGGAGAGGAGGAGGTAAGGAGGGGGGATCCCTGCAGCTGCAGCTTTGGTCCTGGTTGTTCGGTGTGAGGCACTAGAGGTGTGAGGCACTAGAGGTGTGAGGCACTAGAGGTGTGAGGCACTAGAGGTGTGAGGCACTAGAGGTGTGAGGCACTAGAGGTGTGAGGCACTAGAGGTGTGAGACTGGCGCTGTCTCTGGTCACTCGGTGTGGAGTTGCTCCTGTGTCAGGCGCTGCTTTAGAGGTGAGAGCTCAGCACCAGGTAAGAAGCTTGTGGGAAGAGCTGCTCCTGTGTCAGGCGCTGGGCCTAGAGAGAGCTCGTCCCTTCCTGTCCAGGGGTTTTGTTACTCCCTCTGGTCAGGTGGTGGCTCACTCTCCAATCACACTCCAGTTCACACTGAAGCATGTAATTGGACAATAACAGTATGCAATAATATTAACCCTTGCCTATCCAGGCAGTATCTACCGGTACGTATTACCTTTTGGTGTACTGAATGGTACAAGGGGCTTATTCGCAACCACTCCTCTGCCTTGCGCATTGGCAGGGGTGTTGCACTACAATTCCTGACACATCTCCCCCTTTAAGTTTTATCTCCTTAGAATAAGATTTCTCTGTATCAGCATTTTCTGGTGCGGGATCTATTGAGGAGCCGTTTCTTTCTCCCCTATCACGGTCTGCTTCAAGCAGGGTGTAGTGGTATCTTCTCTCCCAGGTAATTCCTCCTGTGACGGCCGCACCCTCAGGCTTCCCCAGCCCTTCCCCCTCCCTGTACCCTCCTCCAGGATCACCCTCATCAGCTAAGCGACCACTTTGGATCCTGCCTTCCTAATTTTTTATCCTGTGAGATTCCAACCCTCATCATGGGATACTATAACATCTATTATCACCCCCATCATCTCCCACCCCTCCTGGTTCCTGGCTCCTCTCACCAGAATTTAGCAGCGGTTCTCTCTATGATGAATTCGCTGGTCCAATTCCGGAGACTCTAATGTGCCATTACATAACTTCATGACATTGAGGAACATTTTGTTGGTTGGGATTGGCAGAACTTATCAGTCCCACGTCGTCTCTCACCCGAGTCTGGTGTCACGCGGAGGTTTTACTTTCTGTACTATTTATATCACAACATCACAGAAGGTTCTGGATCTTATTATGAGGCTCGTGTGTCTAGTTGTCTATAGAAGCACCTGTTGGTGTTTTTCTGTCCATATTCCGGGGTAGATTTATTTATTTCTTGTCTAAAAGCTTAAAGATTTATGAGTTAACCTCTTTAGGACCAGCCCTCCTTATTGGTCATTGTGTCTCCAGCACCGGTGGTCATTGTGTATCCAGCACCGGTGGTCATTGTGTATCCAGCACCTGTGGTCATTGTGTATCCGGAACCTGTGGTCATTGTGTATCCGGCACCTGTGGTCATTGTGTATCCAGCACCGGTGGTCATTGTGTATCCGGCACCTGTGGTCATTGTGTATCCAGCACCGGTGGTCATTGTGTATCCAGCACCGGTGGTCATTGTGTATCCAGCACCTGTGGTCATTGTGTATCCAGCACCGGTGGTCATTGTGTATCCAGCACCGGTGGTCATTGTGTATCCAGCACCGGTGGTCATTGTGTATCCAGCACCGGTGGTCATTGTGTATCCAGCACCGGTGCTCATTGTGTATCCAGCACCGGTGGTCATTGTGTATCCAGCACCGGTGGTCATTGTGCATCCAGCACCGGTGGTCATTGTGTATCCAGCACCGGTGGTCATTGTGTATCCAGCACCTGTGGTCATTGTGTATCCAGCACCGGTGCTCATTGTGTATCCAGCACCGGTGGTCATTGTGTATCCAGCACCGGTGGTCATTGTGCATCCAGCACCGGTGGTCATTGTGTATCCAGCACCTGTGGTCATTGTGTATCCAGCACCTGTGGTCATTGTGTATCCAGCACCTGTGGTCATTGTGTATCCAGCATCGGTGGTCATTGTGTATCCAGCACCGGTGGTCATTGTGTATCCGGCACCGGTGGTCATTGTGTATCCGGCACCTGTGGTCATTGTGTATCCGGCACCGGTGGTCATTGTGTATCCGGCACCGGTGGTCATTGTGTATCCGGCACCTGTGGTCATTGTGTATCCGGCACCGGTGGTCATTGTGTATCCGGCACCGGTGGTCATTGTGTATCCGGCACCGGTGGTCATTGTGTATCCGGCACCGGTGGTCATTGTGTCTCCGGCACCGGTGGTCATTGTGTCTCCGGCACCGGTGGTCATTGTGTCTCCGGCACCGGTGGTCATTGTGTCTCCGGCACCTGTGGTCATTGTGTATCCGGCACCGGTGGTCATTGTGTATCCGGCACCGGTGGTCATTGTGTCTCCGGCACCGGTGGTCATTGTGTCTCCGGCACCGGTGGTCATTGTGTCTCCGGCACCGGTGGTCATTGTGTCTCCGGCACCGGTGGTCATTGTGTATCCGGCATCTGTGGTCATTGTGTATCCGGCACCGGTGGTCATTGTGTATCCGGAACCGGTGGTCATTGTGTATCCGGCACCTGTGGTCATTGTGTATCCGGCACCGGTGGTCATTGTGTCTCCGGCACCGGTGGTCATTGTGTCTCCGGCACCGGTGGTCATTGTGTCTCCGGCACCTGTGGTCATTGTGTATCCGGCACCGGTGGTCATTGTGTATCCGGCACCGGTGGTCATTGTGTATCCGGCACCGGTGGTCATTGTGTATCCGGCACCGGTGGTCATTGTGTCTCCGGCACCGGTGGTCATTGTGTCTCCGGCACCGGTGGTCATTGTGTATCCGGCACCTGTGGTCATTGTGTATCCGGCACCGGTGGTCATTGTGTATCCGGCACCGGTGGTCATTGTGTATCCGGCACCGGTGGTCATTGTGTATCCGGCACCGGTGGTCATTGTGTATCCGGCACCGGTGGTCATTGTGTATCCGGCACCGGTGGTCATTGTGTCTCCGGCACCGGTGGTCATTGTGTCTCCGGCACCGGTGGTCATTGTGTCTCCGGCACCGGTGGTCATTGTGTATCCGGCACCTGTGGTCATTGTGTATCCGGCACCGGTGGTCATTGTGTATCCGGCACCGGTGGTCATTGTGTATCCGGCACCGGTGGTCATTGTGTATCCGGCACCGGTGGTCATTGTGTATCCGGCACCGGTGGTCATTGTGTCTCCGGCACCGGTGGTCATTGTGTCTCCGGCACCGGTGGTCATTGTGTATCCGGCACCGGTGGTCATTGTGTATCCGGCACCGGTGGTCATTGTGTATCCGGCACCGGTGGTCATTGTGTATCCAGCACCGGTGGTCATTGTGTATCCGGCACCGGTGGTCATTGTGTATCCAGCACCTGTGGTCATTGTGTATCCAGGACCTGTGGTCATTGTGTATCCAGCACCTGTGGTCATTGTGTATCCAGCACCTGTGGTCATTGTGTATCCGGCACCGGTGGTCATTGTGTATCCGGCACCGGTGGTCATTGTGTATCCTGCACCGGTGGTCATTGTGTATCCAGCACCGGTGGTCATTGTGTATCCAGCACCGGTGGTCATTGTGTATCCAGCACCTGTGGTCATTGTGTATCCGGCACCGGTGGTCATTGTGTATCCAGCACCGGTGGTCATTGTGTCTCTGTGCCTTTTAGGTTGTATGAAGAGGGCTCATACATTCCAGATATTTGATGCAGAATACAGCATCACCCAATGCTAACACCTCCGCTCTATATTGGCACTGATAGTTATTGTTAACCCTGCGTTACTGTGCAATAGGGTCGCATGAAGGAATGTTGGCGCTCACAGGAAGGGTTAATCCTCTCCATATTTTGATATTTTGGGACGTGCGATACCCGACATCTTTATGCATTTATTTGTTTTTTAGTTCACTTTCTGATATAATAAACCAATAATCTCAGTACAGAAGTGCAGGGTCCATGGGCATCTCCTTGTGCTCTGCAGCTGCTTTACTGAGGTTTATTCTAGTTATTTGCGTAGGAGACGACTTCTAGGTCTGAACATAAACATATAATGGACAAAGTTTAGAAAGTGAAATGTCATCAGATCTTTATGGAGAATAATTTTCTGTTTTATTTATTTTAGTTCATCATGAATTATGAGAATCCACCTCCCTATTCAGGCGTGAATCCTGCGGGACCTTACCCGCCATATGGACAGCCCATGGGAGGACCATCTCCGTATCCTGGTTACCCACCTGTTCCTGCAGGCTACCAGCCCGGACAGCCGGACTATCAACCAGGCTACCAACCGGGATATCAGCCGGGACAACCAGGCTTCCAGCCGGGACAACCGGACTATCAACCAGGGTATCAGCCGGGACAACCAGGCTTCCAGCCGGGACACCCTGACTATCAACCTGGCTACCAACCGGGGTATCAACCGGGGTATCAGCCAGGGCAGCCAAACTATCAAGGATATCCACAGCCCGGCTGGCAGGGGGGTCCGCCTCAAGCCCCTGTATATATGGAAGCCCCTAAAAATACAGGTATGTGAGCAATAACTGCACCCTACAATCCAAATAATTTCTGTCCGTCTTTCCAAGAGATAAGATGTGAGGGGACGACTTGTCCCAATTCTTTGTGTTCCACCTCTCCGGCTTGTGGCTCACAATATCTCAATATAACCTCTAATTATTTAGTCATTACTTCCACTACTGCTCAAAAGTTTGGGGTCAGTTAGAAATTTCCTTATTTTTTAAAGTAAAGCAGATTTTCTCTTAGTTAACGTTACACAAACGATAAATCCCCGCTATACATTATTAATGTGATAAATGACTTTTCCAGCTGCAAACGTCTGGTTTTTAATACAATATCTACGTAGATGTTTATAGGCCCCAACAACCTCCACTCCAGGGGTTTGATTGGACATTCGGGCACATTTACTTACCCGTCGCGATCCTGCGGTGCGTTGTCCGACGAGGATTCGGGTGTGCTTCGATTCACTAAGTTCCTGCCCTGATATCCTGCATGTGTCGCTTCCCCGCTAAGGTCCCCGGAGTTCACCTTCTTCTTCCTGGTGCATGTAAGTGCATTGTCCGTGTATAATGTGCTGTGCGGGGAGTCACTAAGATCCTGCGCCCGATATCCTGCATGTGTAGCTTCCCCGCTCAGGTCCCCGGAGTTCACCTTTTTCTTCCTGGTGCATGTAAGTGCATTGTCCGTGTATAATGTGCTGTGCGGGGAGTCACTAAGATCCTGCACCCGATATCCTGCATGTGTCGCTTCCCCACTCAGGTCCCCGGAGTTCACCTTCTTCTTCCTGGTGCATGTAAGTGCATTGTCCGTGTATAATGCGCTGTGCGGGGAGTCACTAAGATCCTGCACCCGATATCCTGCATGTGTCACTTCCCCGCTCAGGTCCCTGGAGTTCACCTTCTTCTTCCTGGTGCATGTAAGTGCATTGTCCGTGTATAATGCGCTGTGCGGGGTGTTACTAAGATCGTGCACCCGATATCCTGCATGTGTCGCTTCCCCGCTCAGGTCCCTGGAGTTCACCTTCTTCCTCCTGGTGCATGTAAGTGCATTGTCCGTGTATAATGCGCTGTGCGGGGAGTCACTAAGATCCTGCAACCGGTATCCTGCATGTGTCGCTTCCCCGCTCAGGTCCCTGGAGTTCACCTTCTTCCTGGTGCATGTAAGTGCATTGTCCGTGTATAATGCGCTGTGCGGGGAGTCACTAAGATCCTGCAACCGGTATCCTGCATGTGTCGCTTCCCCGCTCAGGTCCCCGGAGTTCACCTTCTTCTTCCTGGTGCATGTAAGTGCATTGTCCGTGTATAATGCGCTGTGCGGGGAGTCACTAAGATCGTGCACCCGATATCCTGCATGTGTCGCTTCCCCGCTCAGGTCCCCGGAGTTCACCTTCTTCTTCCTGGTGCATGTAAGTGCATTGTCCGTGTATAATGCGCTGTGCGGGGAGTCACTAAGATCGTGCACCCGATATCCTGCATGTGTCGCTTCCCCGCTCAGGTCCCCGGAGTTCACCTTCTTCTTCCTGGTGCATGTAAGTGCATTGTCCGTGTATAATGCGCTGTGCGGGGAGTCACTAAGATCCTGCGCCTGATATCCTGCATGTGTCACTTCCCCGCTCAGGTCCCCGGAGTTCACCTTCTTCTTCCTGGTGCATGTAAGTGCATTGTCCGTGTATAATGCGCTGTGCCGGGAGTCACTAAGATCCTGCCCCCGATATCCTGCATGTGTCGCTTCCCTGCTCAGGTCCCTGGAGTTCACCTCCTTCTTCCTGGTGCATGTAAGTGCATTGTCCGTGTATAATGCGCTGTGCGGGGAGTCACTAAGATCCTGCACCCGATATCCTGCATGTGTCGCTTCCCCGCTCAGGTCCCTGGAGTTCACCTTCTTCTTCCTGGTGCATGTAAGTGCATTGTCCGTGTATAATGCGCTGTGCGGGGAGTCACTAAGATCCTGCGCCTGATATCCTGCATGTGTCGCTTCCCCGCTCAGGTCCCCGGAGTTCACCTTCTTCTTCCTGGTGCATGTAAGTGCATTGTCCGTGTATAATGCGCTGTGCGGGGAGTCACTAAGATCCTGCGCCCGATATCCTGCATGTGTCGCTTCCCCGCTCAGGTCCCCGGAGTTCACTTTCTTCTTCCTGGTGCATGTAAGTGCATTGTCCGTGTATAATGCGCTGTGCGGGGAGTCACTAAGATTGTGCCCCCGATATCCTGCATGTGTCGCTTCCCCGCTCAGGTCCCTGGAGTTCACCTTCTTCTTCCTGGTGCATGTAAGTGCATTGTCCGTGTATAATGCGCTGTGCGGGGAGTCACTAAGATCCTGCCCCCGATATCCTGCATGTGTCGCTTCCCCGCTAAGGTCCCCGGAGTTCACCTTCTTCTTTCTGGTGCATGTAAGTGCATTGTCCGTGTATAATGCGCTGTGCGGGGAGTCACTAAGATCGTGCCCCCGATATCCTGCATGTGACGCTTCCCCACTCAGGTCCCCGGAGTTCACCTTCTTCTTCCTGGTGCATGTAAGTGCATTGTCCGTGTATAATGCGCTGTTCGGGGAGTCACTAAGATCGTGCCCCCGATATCCTGCATGTGTCGCTTCCCCGCTCAGGTCCCAGGAGTTCACCTTCTTCTTCCTGGTGCATGTAAGTGCATTGTCCGTGTATAATGCACTGTGCGGGGAGTCACTAAGATCG
This sequence comes from Engystomops pustulosus, assembly GCF_040894005.1. Taxonomy (NCBI): domain Eukaryota; kingdom Metazoa; phylum Chordata; class Amphibia; order Anura; family Leptodactylidae; genus Engystomops; species Engystomops pustulosus. The sequence goes on along the minus strand of NW_027285604.1, from coordinate 24,841 downwards.
TGCGCCCGATATCCTGCATGTGTCGCTTCCCCGCTCAGGTCCCTGGAGTTCACCTTCTTCTTCCTGGTGCATGTAAGTGCATTGTCCGTGTATAATGCGCTGTGCAGGGAGTCACTAAGATCATGCGGCGGATTTCCTGCATGTGTCACTTCCCTGCTCAGGTCCCCGGAGTGCACCTTCTTCCTGGTGCATATAAGTGCATTGTCCGTGTATAATGCGCTGTGTGGGGAGTCACTAAGATCCTGCGCCCGATATCGTGCATGTGTCGCTTCCCCGCTCAGGTCCCCGGAGTTCACCTTCTTCTTCCTGGTGCATGTAAGTGCATTGTCCGTGTATAATGTGCTGTGCGGGGAGTCACTAAGATCCTGCACCCGATATCCTGCATGTGTCGCTTCCCCGCTCAGGTCCCCGGAGTTCACCTTCTTCTTCCTGGTGCATGTAAGTGCATTGTCCGTGTATAATGTGCTGTGCGGGGAGTCACTAAGATCCTGCACCCGATATCCTGCATGTGTTGCTTCCCCGCTCAGGTCCCCGGAGTTCACCTTCTTCTTCCTGGTGCATGTAAGTGCATTGTCCGTGTATAATGCGCTGTGCGGGGAGTCACTAAGATCCTGCGCCCGATATCCTGCATGTGTCGCTTCCCCGCTCAGGTCCCTGGAGTTCACCTTCTTCTTCCTGGTGCATGTAAGTGCATGGTCCGTGTATAATGCGCTGTGCGGGGAGTCACTAAGATCGTGCACCCGATATCCTGCATGTGTCACTTCCCCGCTCAGGTCCCTGGAGTTCACCTTCCTCTTCCTGGTGCATGTAAGTGCATTGTCCGTGTATAATGCGCTGTGCGGGGAGTCACTAAGATCCTGCGCCTGATATCCTGCATGTGTCGCTTCCCCGCTAAGGTCCCCGGAGTTCACCTTCTTCTTCCTGGTGCATGTAAGTGCATTGTCCATGTATAATGCGCTGTGCGGGGAGTCACTAAGATCCTGCGCCCGATATCCTGCATGTGTCGCTTCCCCGCTAAGGTCCCCGGAGTTCACCTTCTTCTTCCTGGTGCATGTAAGTGCATTGTCCATGTATAATGCGCTGTGCGGGGAGTCACTAAGATCCTGCACCTGATATCCTGCATGTGCCGCTTCCCCGCTCAGGTCCCTGGTGTTCTCCTTCTTCTTCCTGGTGCATGTAAGTGCATTGTCCGTGTATAATGCGCTGTGCGGGGAGTCACTAAGATCCTGCACCCGATATCCTGCATGTGTCGCTTCCCCACTCAGGTCCCCGGAGTTCACCTTCTTCCCGGTGCATGTAAGTGAATTTTTTCCCGGTTTTCTGGAGTAAAATTAGCTATTAATAGAAGGTGCAAATAGAAAGTTTGATACTACGACACATTTATCCTCCATCATCAGACTCTTCTATGAACCTTGTGCAGCAGGAGAGGGACAGGTATAACTCTGCGCTGTTACATCACTTCTCATACATCTGTGTCTTGTAGAGACGGCGCTGCCTGATGACTGTTTCCCTTTGTCTCTTTAGTTTACGTTGTAGATGATAGAAGACGGGACGATTCTGGAGAAAACGCCTGCCTGACGGCCTGCTGGACGGCCCTGTGCTGCTGCTGCCTCTGGGACATGCTCACATGAAGCCGCGTCCAGAAGAAACGCTGCAGCGCAGGCGTCTGTACCCTGCGCCTCACATCCGGCTTTACTGAAGAACTTACTTAAAAAAATTTATTTAATTTATTTTGCTGTTTATTTTCATGGAGTAACTGCCCTTGGCTGCCTCATATACAATCCGCCCTCGTCTCATGGGCGACCCCATCGGACGCTGAGATCCCGGGATCCCATCTAATGCCTATGGGTGACACCTGGGAGCACGTGTACATGGCTGTGCCTCTCATTTATCACGAGCAGCGTCACTATACAAGGAGATTCCCCTATTTACCCATCTATTTCTACACTCAGAGATCTGTATATTAGATGATATCTATTACACAGGCTTCTCTGCTATTACAGAATGATTGATTGCATGGAGACTTCTGCTCGTTTGTGCATGACCCTTCCCTTTAATGCTGGGGCAGGAACTGGTACAATGTTGGATACATCTCAACAATGTCCTGAAATCCAAAGCAGCCCCAGAACCAGGTCAGAACCCTTTTATAAACTTTATGGAACTTCCTCTGGAATATTCCAGGGAATCAGCCAGTTATACAGCCTGCATCTCACCAGGTGATCCGATTATAAAACAATAATAATAATAGATACATTGCATACAATTTATATCCACATCATCCACTGGTTGGTGCTGATGTTACGCATATATACAGCCCATACAGGAGGTCCTCTAGAGATTATTTGAGCTGGGTTTTGTTTGCAAAATCTGGAGTTACAGACAACATCAGGTAGATCAGGCCTGGAGTGTCCACACCTACAGGAATACATAGCAGAACTTAGTAACGGCCCATACTCCGGGTCATTACCCCACCACCCTATATAATAAATGTTGTTTCAGTGTAAGATCACTTCTTCATAATAACACTATTTATTAATGCTAAAATAGTTCTGGAATGGTGTAAGGTCCATTCCAGTTAGTTTTAGGTGTCGGCTGTGCTTCCCGATTTTAATCCAATCAAAGCCTCTTATCGTGTTACTACTTCTGCTTCCATATCCTGCCCGACTTGGGAAGATGTGGTGCAAACTGTTTCCAGTTATTTCTGTATTACGTATTATTTATGTATAATTTTAAAAAAATCAATAAAAAGAAACTTGAAAATAAAAGCCTCAGTGCAGGAATGAACAACCCGCTGGTGTGTTAGTGCAGAACGCGTGGAGATTAGAGACCCTGCCTGACCATGTGATGTCTGTGGGTGCCATGGGCTACCCATACAGTATTGGGGTTTAATTTAATAGCTGATTATTTTAGAAATATATAAACTATTGATAGAAGCTTCCTCAAAGCAGAAGAGATGTGTTTTCATGGGCTACCTATATGCAGGGGGGCCTGTGCTGGGCTATTTTTATACAGGAGCATGCCCAGGCACTCTAGTGAGGTCATACAGGCACATGGAGGCCACACACACTACTGAGCCTCATCAGGAGCATGCCGAGGCGTTGTAGGGAGGTCATACAGGCACGTGGAGGCCACACACAATACTGACCTCATCAGGAGCATGCCCAGGTGTTGTAGGGAGGTCACACAGGCACATGGAGGTCACACACAATACTGAACCTTATCAGGAGCATGCCGAGACATTGTAGGGAGGTCATACAGGCACATGGAGGCCACACACAATACTGAGCCTCATCAGGAGCATGCCGAGGCGTTGTAGGGAGGTCATACAGGCACATGGAGGCCACACACAATACTGAGCCTCATCAGGAGCATGCCGAGGCGTTGTAGGGAGGTCATACAGGCACGTGGAGGCCACACACACTACTGAGCCTCATCAGGAGCATGCCGAGGTGTTGTAGGGAGGTCATACAGGCACGTGGAGGCCACACACAATACTGAGCCTCATCAGGAGCATGCCGAGGCATTGTAGGGAGGTTATACAGGCACATGGAGGTCACACACAATACTGAACCTTATCAGGAGCATGCCGAGACATTGTAGGGAGGTCATACAGGCACATGGAGGCCACACACAATACTGAGCCTCATCAGGAGCATGCCGAGGCGTTGTAGGGAGGTCATACAGGCACATGGAGGCCACACACAATACTGAGCCTCATCAGGAGCATGCCGAGGCATTGTAGGGAGGTTATACAGGCACATGGAGGTCACACACAATACTGAGCCTCATCAGGAGCATGCCGAGGCGTTGTAGGGAGGTCATACAGGCATGTGGAGGTCACACATAATACTGAGCCTCATCAGGAGCATGCCGAGGCGTTGTAGGGAGGTTATACAGGCACATGGAGGTCACACACAATACTGAGCCTCATCAGGAGCATGCCGAGGCGTTGTAGGGAGGTCATACAGGCACATGGAGGCCACACACAATACTGAGCCTCATCAGGAGCATGCCGAGGCGTTGTAGGGAGGTCATACGGGCACGTGGAGGCCACACACATTACTGAGCCTCATCAGGAGCATGCCGAGGCGTTGTAGGGAGGTCATACGGGCACGTGGAGGCCACACACATTACTGAGCCTCATCAGGAGCATGCCGAGGCATTGTAGGGAGGTCATACGGGCACGTGGAGGCCACACACAATACTGAGCCTCATCAGGAGCATGCCGAGGTGTTGTAGGGAGGTCATACAGGCACGTGGAGGCCACACACAATACTGAGCCTCATCAGGAGCATGCCGAGGCGTTGTAGGGAGGTCATACAGGCACATGGAGGCCACACACAATACTGAGCCTCATCAGGAGCATGCCGAGGTGTTGTAGGGAGGTCATACAGGCACATGGAGGCCACACACAATACTGAGCCTCATCAGGAGCATGCCGAGGCGTTGTAGGGAGGTCATACAGGCATGTGGAGGTCACACACAATACTGAGCCTCATCAGGAGCATGCCGAGGCGTTGTAGGGGGGTCATACAGGCATGTGGAGGTCACACACAATACTGAGCCTCATCAGGAGCATGCCGAGGTGTTGTAGGGAGGTCATACGGGCACGTGGAGGCCACACACACTACTGAGCCTCATCAGGAGCATGCCGAGGTGTTGTAGGGAGGTCATACAGGCACATGGAGGACACACACACTACTGAGCCTCATCAGGAGCATGCTGAGGTGTTGTAGGGAGGTCATACAGGCACGTGGAGGCTACACACAGTACTGAGCCTCATCAGGAGCATGCCGAGGTGTTGTAGGGAGGTCATACAGGCACGTGGAGGCCACACACAATACTGAGCCTCATCAGGAGCATGCCGAGGCGTTGTAGGGAGGTCATACAGGCACATGGAGGCCTCACACACAATACTGAGCCTCATCAGGAGCATGCCGAGGTGTTGTAGGGAGGTCATACCGGCACATGGAGGCCACACACACAATACTGAGCCTCATCAGGAGCATGCCGAGGTGTTGTAGGGAGGTCATACAGGCACATGGAGGCCACACACACAATACTGAGCCTCATCAGGAGCATGCCGAGGTGTTGTAGGGAGGTCATACCGGCACATGGTGGCCACACACACAATACTGAGCCTCATCAGGAGCATGCCGAGGTGTTGTAGGGAGGTCATACAGGCACATGGAGGCCACACACACAATACTGAGCCTCATCAGGAGCATGCCGAGGCGTTGTAGGGAGGTCATACAGGCATGTGGAGGTCACACACAATACTGAGCCTCATCAGGAGCATGCCAAGGTGTTGTAGGGAGGTCATACGGGCACGTGGAGGCCACACACACTACTGAGCCTCATCAGGAGCATGCCGAGGTGTTGTAGGGAGGTCATACAGGCACATGGAGGACACACACACTACTGAGCCTTATCAGGAGCATGCCGAGGCGTTGTAAGGAGGTCATACAGGCACGTGGAGGCCACACACAATACTGACCTCATCAGGAGCATGCCGAGGCGTTGTAGGGAGGTCATACAGGTACGTGGAGACCACACACAATACTGAGCCTCATCAGGAGCATGCCGAGGTGTTGTAGGGAGGTCATACAGGCACATGGAGGCCACACACAATAATGAGCCTCATCAGGAGCATGCCGAGGCGTTGTAGGGAGGTCATACGGGCACGTGGAGGCCACACACATTACTGAGCCTCATCAGGAGCATGCCGAGGTGTTGTAGGGAGGTCATACAGGCACGTGGAGGCCACACACACTACTGAGCCTTATCAGGAGCATGCCGAGGTGTTGTAGGGAGGTCATACAGGCACATGGAGGCCACACACACAATACTGAGCCTCATCAGGAGCATGCCGAGGCGTTGTAGGGAGGTCATACAGGCACGTGGAGGCCACACACACTACTGAGCCTCATCAGGAGCATGCCGAGGTGTTGTAGGGAGGTCATACAGGCACATGGAGGCCACACACAATACTGAGCCTCATCAGGAGCATGCCGAGGCGTTGTAGGGAGGTCATACGGGCACGTGGAGGCCACACACATTACTGAGCCTCATCCAGAGCATGCCGAGGCGTTGTAGGGAGGTCATACAGGCATGTGGAGGTCACACACATTACTGAGCCTCATCCAGAGCATGCCGAGGCGTTGTAGGGAGGTCATACAGGCATGTGGAGGTCACACACATTACTGAGCCTCATCCAGAGCATGCCGAGGCGTTGTAGGGAGGTCACATACGGGCACGTGGAGGCCACACACATTACTGAGAAATACTGTATGACAGGACTATTCACATGTACAATCTGACAGTATTATTTATGTACATTGTAACATTTGATGACTTTGTATTTTAGTGATTATGGTGTCGGGTTGGTTCCTCTGGTGGAGGACAGGACAGAGGTGACGTCTTACACACAGGAGGCTGTGACATCAGATGATTATACCGCCATACGCTGCTCGGCTCAGAGCTCACAGGTCACAGGCGTCTTCCTCTGACCCCAAGTTATTTTTAGGTCCATTATGGGAAATTGTGGCTTTAAAAGAGAACAAATCTGTAGAAGAAGAAGAAGGAAACACAATCAGAAGGAATAACCTGCACGATGGGGAAGAATTATCTGTGTGCAGTGTATGGCGGCATTACTTATATTACACCCATGTGCAGCATACTGGGAATAGTCACAGGTATACATTAGTTATGTGTACAGTATGATGGGAGTAGTTATGTGTACAGCATGATGGGAGTAGTTATGTGTACAGTATGATGGGAGTAGTTATGTGTACAGTATGATGGGGGTAGTTATGTGTACATAATGATGGGAGTAGTTATGTGTACAGTATGATGGGAGTAGTTATGTGTACAGCATGATGGGAGTAGTTTTGTGTACAGCATGATGGGAGTAGTTATGTGTACAGTATGATGGGAGTAGTTATGTGTACAGTATGATGGGAGTAGTTATGTGTACCACATGATGGGAGTAGTTATGTGTACAGTATGATGGGAGTAGTTATGTGTACAGTATGATGGCAGTAGTTATGTGTACAGTATGATGGGAGTAGTAATGTGTACAGTATGATGGGAGTAGTTATGTGTACAGTATGATGGGGGTAGTTATGTGTACAGCATGATGGGAGTAGTTATGTGTACAGCATGATGGGAGTAGTTATGTGTACAGCATGATGGGAGTAGTTATGTGTACAGCATGATGGGGGTAGTTATGTGTACATAATGATGGGAGTAGTTATGTGTACAGCATGATGGGGGTAGTTATGTGTACATAATGATGGGAGTAGTTATGTGTACAGCATGATGGGAGTAGTTATGTGTACAGCATGATGGGAGTAGTTATGTGTACATAATGATGGGAGTAGTTATGTGTACAGCATGATGGGAGTAGTTATGTGTACAGCATGATGGGAGTAGTTATGTGTACATAATGATGGGAGTAGTTATGTGTACAGCATGATGGGGGTAGTTATGTGTACAGTATGATGGGAGTAGTTATGTGTACAGCATGATGGGAGTAGTTATGTGTACATAATGATGGGAGTAGTTATGTGTACAGCATGATGAGAGTAGTTATGTGTACAGCATGATGGGAGTAGTTATGTGTACAGCATGATGGGAGTAGTTATGTGTACAGCATGATGGGGGTAGTTATGTGTACATAATGATGGGAGTAGTTATGTGTACATAATGATGGGAGTAGTTATGTGTACAGTATGATGGGAGTAGTTATGTGTACAGCATGATGGGAGTAGTTATGTGTACATAATGATGGGAGTAGTTATGTGTACAGCATGATGGGGGTAGTTATGTGTACATAATGATGGGAGTAGTTATGTGTACAGCATGATGGGGGTAGTTATGTGTACAGCATGATGGGGGTAGTTATGTGTACAGTATGATGGGAGTAGTTATGTGTACAGCATGATGGGAGTAGTTATGTGTACAGTATGATGGGAGTAGTTATGTGTACAGCATGATGGGAGTAGTTATGTGTACAGCATGATGGGAGTAGTTATGTGTACAGTATGATGGGAGTAGTTATGTGTACAGCATGATGGGAGTAGTTATGTGTACAGCATGATGGGAGTAGTTATGTGTACAGCATGATGGGAGTAGTTATGTGTACAGTATGATGGGAGTAGTTATGTGTACAGTATGATGGGAGTAGTTATGTGTACAGCATGATGGGAGTAGTTATGTGTACAGTATGATGGGAGTAGTTATGTGTACAGCATGATGGGAGTAGTTATGTGTACAGCATGATGGGGGTAGTTATGTGTACATAATGATGGGAGTAGTTATGTGTACAGCATGATGGGAGTAGTAATGTGTACAGTATGATGGGAGTAGTTATGTGTACAGCATGATGGGAGTAGTTATGTGTACAGCATGATGGGAGTAGTTATGTGTACAGTATGATGGGAGTAGTTATGTGTACAGTATGATGGGAGTAGTTATGTGTACAGCATGATGGGAGTAGTTATGTGTACAGCATGATGGGGGTAGTTATGTGTACATAATGATGGGAGTAGTTATGTGTACAGCATGATGGGAGTAGTAATGTGTACAGTATGATGGGAGTAGTTATGTGTACAGCATGATGGGAGTAGTTATGTGTACAGTATGATGGGAGTAGTTATGTGTACAGCATGATGGGAGTAGTTATGTGTACAGTATGATGGGAGTAGTTATGTGTACAGCATGATGGGAGTAGTTATGTGTACAGCATGATGGGGGTAGTTATGTGTACAGTATGATGGGAGTAGTTATGTGTACAGCATGATGGGAGTAGTTATGTGTACATAATGATGGGAGTAGTTATGTGTACAGCATGATGGGGGTAGTTATGTGTACAGCATGATGGGAGTAGTAATGTGTACAGCATGATGGGGGTAGTTATGTGTACATAATGATGGGAGTAGTAATGTGTACAGTATGATGGGAGTAGTTATGTGTACAGTATGATGGGAGTAGTTATGTGTACATAATGATGGGAGTAGTTATGTGTACAGCATGATGGGGGTAGTTATGTGTACATAATGATGGGAGTAGTTATGTGTACAGCATGATGGGAGTAGTTATGTGTACATAATGATGGGAGTAGTAATGTGTACAGTATGATGGGAGTAGTTATGTGTACAGTATGATGGGAGTAGTTATGTGTACAGCATGATGGGAGTAGTTATGTGTACAGCATGATGGGAGTAGTTATGTGTACAGTATGATGGGAGTAGTTATGTGTACAGCATGATGGGAGTAGTTATGTGTACAGCATGATGGGAGTAGTTATGTGTACAGCATGATGGGGGTAGTTATGTGTACAGTATGATGGGAGTAGTTATGTGTACAGTATGATGGGAGTAGTTATGTGTACATAATGATGGGAGTAGTTATGTGTACATAATGATGGGAGTAGTTATGTGTACAGCATGATGGGGGTAGTTATGTGTACAGCATGATGGGGGTAGTTATGTGTACAGCATGATGGGAGTAGTTATGTGTACAGTATGATGGGAGTAGTTATGTGTACAGTATGATGGGAGTAGTTATGTGTACAGTATGATGGGAGTAGTTATGTGTACAGTATGATGGGAGTAGTTATGTGTACAGCATGATGAGAGTAGTTATGTGTACAGCATGATGGGAGTAGTTATGTGTACAGCATGATGGGAGTAGTTATGTGTACAGCATGATGGGGGTAGTTATGTGTACATAATGATGGGAGTAGTTATGTGTACAGCATGATGGGAGTAGTTATGTGTACAGCATGATGGGAGTAGTTATGTGTACAGTATGATGGGAGTAGTTATGTGTACAGTATGATGGGAGTAGTTATGTGTACAGCATGATGAGAGTAGTTATGTGTACAGCATGATGGGAGTAGTTATGTGTACAGCATGATGGGAGTAGTTATGTGTTCAGCATGATGGGGGTAGTTATGTGTACAGCATGATGGGAGTAGTTATGTGTACAGTATGATGGGAGTAGTTATGTGTACAGTATGATGGGAGTAGTTATGTGTACAGCATGATGAGAGTAGTTATGTGTACAGCATGATGGGAGTAGTTATGTGTACAGCATGATGGGAGTAGTTATGTGTACAGTATGATGGGAGTAGTTATGTGTACAGCATGATGAGAGTAGTTATGTGTACAGCATGATGAGAGTAGTTATGTGTACAGCATGATGGGAGTAGTTATGTGTACAGCATGATGGGAGTAGTTATGTGTACAGCATGATGGGGGTAGTTATGTGTACATAATGATGGGAGTAGTTATGTGTACAGCATGATGGGAGTAGTTATGTGTACAGTATGATGGGAGTAGTTATGTGTACAGTATGATGGGAGTAGTTATGTGTACAGCATGATGAGAGTAGTTATGTGTACAGCATGATGGGAGTAGTTATGTGTACAGCATGATGGGAGTAGTTATGTGTACAGCATGATGGGGGTAGTTATGTGTACAGCATGATGGGGGTAGTTATGTGTACATAATGATGGGAGTAGTTATGTGTACAGCATGATGGGGGTAGTTATGTGTACATAATGATGGGAGTAGTTATGTGTACATAATGATGGGAGTAATAATGTTACACAGGAGCCTCGCATGTACTAAGCCCCTTCCCCGCCCATTGAAGCCACTTTGAGGCCTGTGATAGAATTTCATCTATTTATTTATTTGTAGCTTTTGTTTGTTTTGCGCCATTTTTTACAAATATGCAACTATAAAGTTTAGAAGTTTTGTCGCGTGTAGAATCTCTTGATTTGGACTAATGTTTTCCGGGTTTGTGTAATGTTTTTATTATAACATTTTTATAAAGCTAAAAACACAAAATCATTAAACTTGTAGGAAAAATATTGCCATTTTCCTTGTGTGATTGTATCCTGTGAGGTTCTAGTGAAGCGACTTGTGACGGGACATTAGATACATCTGGTGCCCAGTGATAACTGCAGCCCCCAGAGATCTCCCTGCATATAAGGGGCTACAACCCCTCCCTGTACAGAGATCAGCACTGGACGTGTCTGCCCTCTAGTGGTCATTATGGAGACTGCACCAGTGCTACTTATATACATAACCCTGTCCTGATCCCACACTAAGAACACAAAGACTTCCTTAGCAGCCTCGGAGGTTGCACATTTAGGGGGTCATTTACTAAGGGCCCGATTCGCGTTTTCCCAATGTGTTACCTGAGTATTTCCGATTTGCGCCGATTTCCCCTGAATTGCCCCGGGATTTTGCCGCACGCAATCGGATTGTGGCGCATTGGCGCCGGCATGCACGCAACGGAAATCAGGGGGGGGTGTGGCCGAACGAAAAGCCGACGGATTCGGAAAAACCGCCGCATTTAAAACAAAAAATCTGTCACTGAGCTTGCACTTACCTTCACTCAGCCCGAGCCGGTGAACTCCAGCGCGTTCCGATGCCTTTCAGGGCAGCAGCGCCACCTGGTGGACGGTGGAGGAACTACCTTAATAAATCCCGGCCGGACCTGAATCCAGTGTAGAGAATGCACCGCTGGATCGCGAATGGGCCGGGTAAGTAAATCTGCCCCATTATGATGAATATTTATTGTATTGTGCACTCTATGGTTCTCCGTTAGGTCCGGCACCACCAGGTGTTGGGTGATTACTCGGGTTTTGTTTGTCGTTCATTACCCAATACATTACCCAGTTCATTTTTATATTAATGGGTCTAATTTTTCTGTCTTTGTGCAGGATTGTGTATGTGGAGGACGACTTCAGATCTATCACATAGGGGGTCATTAACTAAGGACCGGAATCGCTATGTTTCGTCGGGTTTCCCGAAAATTACTGATGTGCGACGAATTGCCCCGGGCGTGGCCGTCAGAAAAACGACGGATTCGGAAAAACCACTGCATTTTAAAGAAAAAAGTGTCGCTTGCCACCCAGACCTGAAGGACCATCCATATGTCAGCCCTGGGCTGGGGTGGAGCCATGGCTGCTGCTCTATGGAAATAATGGGGTCTACATGGATTTATACTTAACCTTTGGAATTTTTAGATGGGAAAACAGAGGTGGGACACAATTATCACTGATGGTTTTTATGTCATGTCAGCAGGAAGCCAAGCAATGATTTAAGACGCCGAATAGTAAGAAATATTATGATAGGACGGATCATGGCGCAGATTATGGCCACCTGATGACACATCGTCCTGTCTGACAGAGTAACCTGAGTAATAGTACAAAGTCCAGGTTATCAGGGCACCCGGTACCTGGTTCTGATCCAAGGCAGATGTGCCAGGTCATTGTACTGTGCATTGGGGGTGACAGTACTTGGTGGATGAGGACCCCTGTATAACACATCGCACGTTATATAAAGCACGTTATATAAAGCACCGGAGATTTATAGAGAAGAAACTTGTGGAAATCTGTCCCCGGGTGTTTATCTTGGCTGCACAGTCCCCCAGAGATCCTGTGATGGAGGCTCGCGAGTCCTTGCATCTCTCCTGTCGTGTCACTGGTGGTAACGCCCTTTCCCTGGTTTTGTGCCAATCCGTGTCCTTGGCAGGAGTCATCCATGTTCTGGAGTTAAGGGTTAGGACATCTACAAGTGCCCCTTTAAGAGGACCTTGTAGTACAGAACACCCTACACAATACACCTCACCCACAACTCCTTGTGCTTGGACACCATGTACAACAAGGACCTGCAGGACCTCTCTAGGGGCACACACGGTTCACACCGTGCTCCATGAGATGCCATGATATCTTCAGGTTACAGGGATCACACACTGGGCTGTATCACTGCTCATGGAGCGCAGGGTCCATACTGCACCTCTATGCTCTATACGGAGGTATGAGGAGGCAATACTGTCCTGGTAGTATAACTCCATACCTGATGCACTGCACTGATTGAGCCTTTATGGCAGCAGACAGAGGTTGTGCCGCTGCCTCCTGAGGTCTATGTACTATATACTATGTCCATACACCCCGGACATGAGCCCTTAGTGCAGATAACAATGGTACACGTCTTTCTGCTCCACCTGATACACAGACCAATGCCCCTACATGACACCCCAACACTGGAGCTGATGGACCAAGCGGGAGGACACGGGGTCACTGCCTGTGCTTAGCCGAAATACAAGGTCATCACTGCTGGACCGTACAATGATGGACATGGTCCTGCAGGATCTGGCCTCAACTAATGGTTAGATGTCTACATTGTGGACCACAACACAAAGTTACCGGTCATGAAGAGGACCTCTCACCACCTCCATCAACTCCAAGTCTATAGTTTAAATGTTATTTGTCAGATGGGCGGAGCCAAATAGGCCACCTCTATAACCACCCACCTGACAGTAGGAAGACTAATTAGCATATACTGAATGCTCATACTGTGCTAGTGAGGCTTGTGTCTGATGGCTGGTGCTGGGCTGGAGCACAATGTCAGCTCCTTCCATCTGACAAGAGAAATCCAAAAATAATACAAAATTTCCCGCTACCCCGGAAACAGCGGGACAGACCCTGGTAGAGGATTACATTTCTGGAAGATGGTGAGAGAAGATCTGACCCATCACCATCAGGGGCGGGGGGACATTTTTTCCAGGTAAATTGATGGTCTCTGCTCCCCAGAAAGAGGTAAGACTAGTCTCTATTCTTCTGTCCCAGGGGACTAGAATCAGAACCTGAGAAATATAAGAAGTCGGACTCCAATTACCTTCTCTACGGCGGCAGAGATGGCGACATCCATGGAGAAGCGGCTCGTTACAGTAAGTCTAAGGACCGCGGCTCCTGGGGGTGAAAAATAATTCAGAAACTTAGGAGATGTAGACCCTGACACCTCCAGCTACTTACATCTCTGTGATCTCCTTGTAGTTTGCGCCTTTCTGACATCACTTCCTGCTGTTATATCTGCACCTGGAAGACTTCCTGTTGTGCCGCCCCCTGTACATTCACCTACCTCCCAACCGCCCCAGATCTGGTAAGACTGTCAGATATTGAGGTCTATCTCACTGCCCCGGACGGCAGGAGGTAAGTCCCGGGTGCCTCCGGATAATGATAATACATCACCACTGCCTGATCATTGAGCCCCGGCTGCTGCTCTGTGTAGCGGAGGCTGAGAGACCTGATGATGTGATGTCATCCTGCCTCCCGGCTACACACAGGAGGGGAGAGAAACTGCTGTGGGGGAATGGGGAGAGGTAAGTACCTGGTGATGGCACAATATGAGAGGGAGCTGAGAGGATAGGCACAATAGGAAGGGGAGGTGCATGAGAGCCACAATGTGGGGGGGGATATGGGGGCCACGTTTACCTACCTCCCAACCTACGGCTCCAATAGTTATTGAGCAATCCTCCAGAATTACAGTATATATCAGAGAAGCTACTTACCAACTGTTGAGCTTTGTGTGGGAGTAGTAGTACTGGTCGTAGTAGGGATGATTGTAGTATTAGTTACTTGTCTGCTCCTTGTATTTGCTGTAGTCCTGGAGGCTGTTGTGCGCGGAGTAGTCATGGTTGTTGCGCGTTTCTGAGCGGTTGTCAGTAGCGGAGGAGGATTGGTGAACTGAATTGTAGAACTGGGAAGAATAGATCTTAGAGGAGTGACGGAAGATGAAGTTACGGTGGAAGGAGTCACAATTGTTTCCATGCTTGTAGGGTTGATGCTTGTACTGATTGGTGTAGTAGTAGTAGGAGCAATGGTTATTATTGGAAGAGTGAAGTGAGATGACTCCATGGTACTGGTGGTAGCGCTGGTCTCTAGAGTTGCAAGTATAGAATCAGTTGTATCTGTGGTTGGAAGGAAGTCGGTAGTTGTATCTATGACCTTAGTTGTATCTGTGGTTAGAGGGATATCGGTGGTTCTATCTATGACCTTGGTTGTATCTGTGGTTGGAGGGATGTTGGTAGTTGTATCTATGACCTTGGTTGTATCTGAGGTTGGAGCAATGTCAGTAGTTGTATATATGACCTCAGTTATATCTGGGGTTGGAGGGATGTCGGTAGTTGTATTTATGACCTCGGTTGTATCTGTGGTTGGAGCAATGTCAGTAGTTGTTTCTATGACCTCAGTTGTATCTGTGGTTGGAGCAATGTCAGTAGTTGTTTCTATGACCTCAGTTGTATCTGGGGTTGAAGTGATGTCGGTAGTTGTTTCTATGACCTCATTTATATATGGGGTTGGAGTGATGTCGGTAGTTGTTTCTATGACCTCAGTTGTATCTGGGGATGGAGTGATGTCGGTAGTTGTATCTATGACCTCAGTTGTATCTGTGGTTGGAGGGATGTCGGTAGTTGTTTCTATGACCTCAGTTATATATGGGGTTGGAGTGATGTCGGTAGTTGTATCTATGACCTCAGTTGTATCTGGGGTTGGAGGGATGTCGGTAGTTGTTTCTATGACCTCAGTTGTATCTGGGGATGGAGTGATGTCGGTAGTTGTTTCTATGATCTCAGTTGTATCTGTGGTTGGAGGAATGTCGGTAGTTATTTCTATGACCTCAGTTGTATCTGGGGATGGAGTGATGTCGGTAGTTGTTTCTATGACCTCAGTTGTATCTGAGGTTGGAGGGATGTCGGTAGTTGTATCTATGACCTCAGTTGTATCTGAGGTTGGAGGGATGTCGGTAGTTGTTTCTATGACCTCAGTTTTATCTGAGGTTCGAGGGATGTCGGTAGTTGTATCTATGACCTCAGTTGTATCTGAGATTGGAGGGATGTCGGTAGTTGTTTCTATGACCTCAGTTGTATCTGGGGATGGAGTGATGTCGGTAGTTGTTTCTATGACCTCAGTTGTATCTGTGGTTGGAGCAATGTCAGTAGTTGTTTCTCTGACCTCAGTTGTATCTGAGGTTGGAGTGATGTCGGTAGTTGTATCTATGACCTCAGTTGTATCTGTGGTTGGAGGGATGTCGGTAGTTGTATCTATGACCTCAGTTGTATCTGGGGTTGGAGTGATGTCGGTAGTTGTATCTATGACCTCAGTTGTATCTGGGGTTGGAGTGATGTCGGTAGTTGTATCTATGACCTCGGTTGGATCTGGGGTTGGAGGGATGTCGGTAGTTGTATCTATGACCTCAGTTGTATCTGGGGTTGGAGGGATGTCGGTAGTTGTTTCTATGACCTCAGTTGTATCTGGGGTTGGAGTGATGTCGGTAGTTGCATCTATGACCTCAGTTGTATCTGGGGTTGGAGTGATGTCGGTAGTTGTATCTATGACCTCGGTTGTATCTGGGGTTGGAGGGATGTCGGTAGTTGTATCTATGACCTCAGTTGTATCTGAGGTTGGAGGGATGTCGGTAGTTGTTTCTATGACCTCAGTTGTATCTGAGGTTGGAGGGATGTCGGTAGTTGTATCTATGACCTCAGTTGTATCTGAGGTTGGAGGGATGTCGGTAGTTGTTTCTATGACCTCAGTTTTATCTGAGGTTCGAGGGATGTCGGTAGTTGTATCTATGACCTCAGTTGTATCTGAGATTGGAGGGATGTCGGTAGTTGTTTCTATGACCTCAGTTGTATCTGGGGATGGAGTGATGTCGGTAGTTGTTTCTATGACCTCAGTTGTATCTGTGGTTGGAGCAATGTCAGTAGTTGTTTCTCTGACCTCAGTTGTATCTGAGGTTGGAGTGATGTCGGTAGTTGTTTCTATGACCTCAGTTGTATCTGTGGTTGGAGGGATGTCGGTAGTTGTATCTATGACCTCAGTTGTATCTGGGGTTGGAGTGATGTCGGTAGTTGTATCTATGACCTCAGTTGTATCTGGGGTTGGAGTGATGTCGGTAGTTGTATCTATGACCTCGGTTGGATCTGGGGTTGGAGGTATGTCGGTAGTTGTATCTATGACCTCAGTTGTATCTGGGGTTGGAGGGATGTCGGTAGTTGTATCTATGACCTCAGTTGTATCTGGGGTTGGAGTGATGTCGGTAGTTGTTTCTATGACCTCAGTTGTATCTGGGGTTGGAGTGATGTCGGTAGTTGTATTTATGACCTCGGTTGTATCTGTGGTTGGAGAGATGTCAGTAGTTGTATCTATGACCTCAGTTGTATCTGTGGTTGGAGCAATGTCGGTAGTTGTTTCTATGACCTCAGTTGTATCTGGGGTTGGAGTGATGTCGGTAATTGTATCTATGACCTCAGTTGTATCTGGGGATGGAGCAATGTCAGTAGTTGTATCTTTTTCCTCGATTGTATCTGAGGTTGGAGGGATGTCGGTAGTTGTATCTATGACCTCAGTTGTATCTGTGGTTGGAGGGATGTCGGTAGTTGTTTCTATGACCTCAGTTGTATCTGGGGTTGGAGTGATGTCAGTAGTCGTATCTTTTTCCTCGATTGTATCTGAGGTTGGAGTGATGTCGGTAGTTGTATCTATGACCTCAGTTATATCTGAGGTTGGAGGGATGTTGGTAGTTGTATCTATGACCTTGGTTGTATCTGGGGTTGGAGTGATGTCGGTAGTTGTTTCTATGACCTCAGTTGTATCTGGGGTTGGAGTGATGTCGGTAGTTGTTTCTATGACCTCAGTTGTATCTGGGGTTGGAGTGATGTCGGTAGTTGTTTCTATGACCTCAGTTATATCTGTGGTTGGAGTGATGTCGGTAGTTGTATCTATGACCTCGGTTGTATCTGGGGTTGGAGTGATGTCGGTAGTTGTATCTATGACCTCGGTTGTATCTGGGGTTGGAGTGATGTCGGTAGTTCTATCTATGACCTCAGTTGTATCTGAGGTTGGAGTGATGTCGGTAGTTGTATTTATGACCTCAGTTATATCTGAGGTTGGAGGGATGTCGGTAGTTGTATCTATGACCTCAGTTATATCTGAGGTTGGAGGGATGTCGGTAGTTGTATCTATGACCTCAGTTGTATCTGGGGTTGGAGGGATGTCGGTAGTTGTTTCTATGACCTCAGTTGTATCTGTGGTTGGAGGGATGTCGGTAGTTGTTTCTATGACCTCAGTTGTATCTGGGGATGGAGTGATGTCGGTAGTTGTATCTATGACCTCAGTTGTATCTGTGGTTGGAGGGATGTCGGTAGTTGTTTCTATGACCTCAGTTGTATCTGGGGATGGAGTGATGTCGGTAGTTGTTTCTATGATCTCAGTTGTATCTGTGGTTGGAGGAATGTCGGTAGTTGTATCTATGACCTCGGTTGTATCTGTGGTTGGAGGGATGTCGGTAGTTGTTTCTATGACCTCAGTTGTATCTGGGGATGGAGTGATGTCGGTAGTTGTATCTATGACCTCAGTTGTATCTGGGGATGGAGTGATGTTGGTAGTTGTTTCTATGATCTCAGTTGTATCTGTGGTTGGAGGAATGTCAGTAGTTGTTTCTATGACCTCAGTTGTATCTGGGGTTGGAGTGATGTCGGTAGTTGTTTCTATGACCTCAGTTATATCTGTGGTTGGAGTGATGTCGGTAGTTGTATCTATGACCTCGGTTGTATCTGGGGTTGGAGTGATGTCGGTAGTTGTATCTATGACCTCGGTTGTATCTGGGGTTGGAGTGATGTCGGTAGTTCTATCTATGACCTCAGTTGTATCTGAGGTTGGAGTGATGTCGGTAGTTGTATTTATGACCTCAGTTATATCTGAGGTTGGAGGGATGTCGGTAGTTGTATCTATGACCTCAGTTATATCTGAGGTTGGAGGGATGTCGGTAGTTGTATCTATGACCTCAGTTGTATCTGGGGTTGGAGGGATGTCGGTAGTTGTTTCTATGACCTCAGTTGTATCTGTGGTTGGAGGGATGTCGGTAGTTGTTTCTATGACCTCAGTTGTATCTGGGGATGGAGTGATGTCGGTAGTTGTATCTATGACCTCAGTTGTATCTGTGGTTGGAGGGATGTCGGTAGTTGTTTCTATGACCTCAGTTGTATCTGGGGATGGAGTGATGTCGGTAGTTGTTTCTATGATCTCAGTTGTATCTGTGGTTGGAGGAATGTCGGTAGTTGTATCTATGACCTCGGTTGTATCTGTGGTTGGAGGGATGTCGGTAGTTGTTTCTATGACCTCAGTTGTATCTGGGGATGGAGTGATGTCGGTAGTTGTATCTATGACCTCAGTTGTATCTGGGGATGGAGTGATGTTGGTAGTTGTTTCTATGATCTCAGTTGTATCTGTGGTTGGAGGAATGTCAGTAGTTGTTTCTATGACCTCAGTTGTATCTGGGGATGGAGTGATGTCGGTAGTTGTATCTATGACCTCAGTTGTATCTGAGGTTGGAGTGATGTCGGTAGTTGTATCTATGACCTCAGTTGTATCTGAGGTTGGAGGGATGTCGGTAGTTGTTTCTATGACCTCAGTTGTATCTGAGGTTGGTGGGATGTCGGTAGTTGTATCTATGACCTCAGTTGTATCTGAGATTGGAGGGATGTCGGTAGTTGTTTCTATGACCTCAGTTGTATCTGGGGATAAAGTGATGTCGGTAGTTGTTTCTATGACCTCAGTTGTATCTGTGGTTGGAGCAATGTCAGTAGTTGTTTCTCTGACCTCAGTTGTATCTGAGGTTGGAGTGATGTCGGTAGTTTGATCTATGACCTCAGTTGTATCTGTGGTTGGAGGGATGTCGGTAGTTGTATCTATGACCTCAGTTGTATCTGGGGTTGGAGGGATGTCGGTAGTTGTATCTATGACCTCAGTTGTATCTGGGGTTGGAGTGATGTTGGTAGTTGTATCTGAGACCTCAGTTGTATCTGGGGTTGGAGTGATGTCGGTAGTTGTTTCTATGACCTCAGTTGTATCTGAGGTTGGAGGGATGTCGGTAGTTGTTTCTATGACCTCAGTTGTTTCTGGGGTTGGAGTGATGTCGGTAGTTGTATCTATGACCTTAGTTGTATCTGGGGTTGGAGGGATGTCGGTAGTTGTATCTATGACCTCGGTTGTATCTGGGGTTGGAGTGATGTCGGTAGTTGTATCTATGATCTCGGTTGTATGTACGTCAGTAGTTCTGTTCCTGGTTGTATAACTGGTACTGATTGCACCTTGCATGTTGATTGTAATGATGTCCCTTGTTGGACCAGTCATATTGGGTGTTTGATTTATATGGGTGGCACTGGTAGCAGACATTGTGGTCGCCGTTCTCCTTGTGGCCTCCGGTGATTCGGTGCCGCCATCCTCATAGATCTTCGTGCTGATATTAGGCTCATGTGATGTGATGGGTCTCAGTTCTGTTCTTGTAGTGGATTGGGTCATGTTGGTGTTTGCCGGAACAATCGGGCGACAAGGAGCTACAGGGTTAACAGTTAATTAGTTTTAATATCTGTAAAAATGTCAACAATATAAATGTTCAGCTGTCAGGTGTTGAGTAATGATGTGCCCCATACACACTCCCCTAGTAATGATGTGCCCCATACACACTCCCCTAGTAATGATGTGCCCCATACACCCTCCCCTAGTAATGATGTGCCCCATACACCCTCCCCTAGTAATGATGTGCCCCATACATCCTCCCCTAGTAATGATGTGCCCCATACAACCTCCCCTAGTAAGGATGTGCCCCATACACACTCCCCTAGTAACGATGTGCCCCATAAACCCTCCCCTAGTAATGATGTGCACCATACACGCTCCCCTATTAATGATGTGCCCCATACACCCACCCCTAGCAATGATGTGCCCCATATATCCTCCCATAGTAATAATGTGCCCCATACACCCTCCCCTAGTAATGATGTGCCCCATACAGACTCCCATAGTAATGATGTGCCCCATACATCCTCCCCTAGTAATTATTTGCCCCATACACCCTCCCCTAGTAATGATATGCTCTAAATACCCTCCCCTAGTAATGAAGTGCCCCATTCACCCTCCCCTAGTAATGATGTGCCCCATACACCCTCACTTAGTAATGATGTGCCCCATACACCCTCTCCTAGTAATTATGTGCCCCACACACCCTCCCCTAGTAATGATGTACCCCATACACCCTCCCCTAGTAATGATGTGCCCCATACAACCTCCCCTAGTAAGGATGTGCCCCATACACACTCCCCTAGTAACGATGTGCCCCATAAACCCTCCCCTAGTAATGATGTGCACCATACACGCTCCCCTATTAATGATGTGCCCCATACACCCACCCCTAGCAATGATGTGCCCCATATATCCTCCCATAGTATTAATGTGCCCCATACACCCTCCCCTAGTAATGATGTGCCCCATACACCCTCCCCTAGTAATGATGTGCCCCATACAGACTCCCATAGTAATGATGTGCCCCATACATCCTCCCCTAGTAATTATTTGCCCCATACACCCTCCCCTAGTAATGATATGCTCTAAATACCCTCCCCTAGTAATGAAGTGCCCCATTCACCCTCCCCTAGTAATGATGTGCCCCATACACCCTCACTTAGTAATGATGTGCCCCATACACCCTCTCCTAGTAATTATGTGCCCCACACACCCTCCCCTAGTAATGATGTACCCCATACACCCTCCCCTAGTAATGATGTGCCCCATACAACCTCCCCTAGTAAGGATGTGCCCCATACACACTCCCCTAGTAACGATGTGCCCCATAAACCCTCCCCTAGTAATGATGTGCACCATACACGCTCCCCTATTAATGATGTGCCCCATACACCCACCCCTAGCAATGATGTGCCCCATATATCCTCCCCTAGTAATTATTTGCCCCATACACCCTCCCCTAGTAATGATATGCTCTAAATACCCTCCCCTAGTAATGAAGTGCCCCATTCACCCTCCCCTAGTAATGATGTGCCCCATACACCCTCACTTAGTAATGATGTGCCCCATACACCCTCTCCTAGTAATGATGTGCCCCACACACCCTCCCCTAGTAATGATGTACCCCATACACCCTCCCCTAGTAATGATGTGCCCCATACACCCTCCCCTAGTAATGATGTGCCCCACACACCCTCCCCTAGTAATGATGTGCCCCATACACCCTCCCCTAGTAATGATGTGCCCCATACACCCTCCCCTAGTAATGATGTGCCCCACACACCCTCCCCTAGTAATGATGTGCCCCATACACCCTCCCCTAGTAATGATGTGCTCCATACACGCTTCCCTAGTAATGATGTGCCCCATACACCCTACCCTAGTAATAATGTGCCCCATACAGACTCCCATAGTAATGATGTGCCCCATACATCCTCCCCTAGTAATTATTTGCCCCATATACCCTCCCCTAGTAATGATATGCTCTAAATACCCTCCCCTAGTAATGATGTGCCCCATACACCCTCCCCTAGTAATGATGTGCCCCATACACCCTCCCCTAGTAATGATATGCCCCATACACACTCCCCTAGTAATGATGTGCCCCATACACCCTCCTCTAGCAATGGTATGCTCTATACACCCTCCCCTAGTAATGATATGCTCCATAAACCCTCCCCTAGTAATGATGTGCCCCACACACACTCCCCTAGCAATGATATGCTCCATACACCCACCCCTAGTAATGATGTGCCCCATACACCCTCCCCTAGTAAAGATGTGCCCCATACACCCTCCCCTAGTAATGATGTGCTCCATACCCCCTCCCCTAGTAATGAAGTGCCCCATACACCCTCCCCTAGTAATGATGTGACCCATACACCCTCCCCTAGTAATGGTATGCTCCATACACCCTCCCCTAGTAATGATATGCCCCATACACCCTCCCCTAGTAATGAAGTGCCCCATACACCCTCCCCTAGTAATGATATGCTCCATACACCCTCCCCTAGTAATGATATGCCCCATACACACTCGCCTAGTAATGATGTGCCCCATACACACTCCCATAGTAATGATGTGCGCCATACACCCGCCCCTAGTAATGATGTGCCTTATACACACTCCCCTAGTAATGATTTTCCCCAATACACCCTCCCCTAGTAATGATATGCTCTATACACCCTCCCCTAGTAATGATATGCTCCATACACCCTCCCCTAGTAATGATGTGCCCCATACACCCTCCCCTAGTAATGATATGCTCCATACACCCTCCCCTAGTAATGAAGTGCCCCATACAACCTCCCCTAGTAATAATGTGCCCCATACACCCTCCCCTAGTAAAGATGTGCCCCATACACCCTCTCCTAGTAATGATGTGCCCCATACACCCTCCCCTAGTAATGATGTGCCCCATACACCCTCCCCTAGTAATGATATGCCCCATACACCCTCCCCTAGTAATGATATGCTCCATACACCCTCCCCTAGTAATGATGTGCTCCATACACCCTCCCCTAGTAACGATGTGCCCTCTACACCTTCCCCTAGTAATGGTGTGCTCCATACACCCTCCCCTAGTAATGATGTGCCCCATACACGCTCCCCTAGAAATGATGTGCCCCATACACGCTCCCCTAGAAATGATGTGCCCCATACACACTCCCCTAGTAATGATGTGCCCCATACACCCTCCCCTAGTAATGATATGCCCCATACACACTCCCCTAGTATTGATGTGCCCCATACACCCTCCCCTAGTAATGATATGCTCTATACACCCTCCCCTAGTAATGATATGCTCCATACACCCTCCCCAAGTAATGTTGTGCCCCATACACACTCCCCTAGTATTGATATGCTCCATACACCCTCCCCTAGTAATGATGTGCCCCATACACCCTCCCCTAGTAATGATGTGCCCCATACACCCTCCCCTAGTAATGATATGCTCCATACACCCTCCCCTAGTAATGATGTACCCAATACACCCTCCCCTAGTAACGATGTGCCCCATACACCCTCCCCTAGTAATGATGTGCCCCATACACCCTCCCGTAGTAATGATGTGCCGCATACACCCTCCACTAGTAATGATGTGCCCCATACACCCTCTCCTAGTAATGATGTGCCCCATACAACCTCCCCTAGTAATGATGTGCCCCAAACACCCTCTCCTAGTAATGATATGCCCCATACACCCTCCCCTAGTAATGATATGCTCCATACACCCTCCCCTAGTAATGATATCCCTTATACACTCTCCCCTAGTAATGATGTGCCCCATACACCCTCCCCTAGTAATGATGTGCCCCATACACCCTCTCCTAGTAATGATGTGCCCCATACATCCTCCCCTAGTAATGATGTGCTCCATACACCCTCCCCTAGTAATGGTATGCTCCATACATGCTCCCGTAGTAATGATGTGCTCCATACACCCTCCCCTAGTAATGATTT
The DNA here is from genome assembly GCF_040894005.1 of Engystomops pustulosus. Lineage (NCBI taxonomy): Eukaryota > Metazoa > Chordata > Amphibia > Anura > Leptodactylidae > Engystomops > Engystomops pustulosus. Next base: position 714 of record NW_027285604.1, on the reverse strand, counting down.
GCCCCATACATTCTCCCGTAGTAATGATGTGCCCCATACACCCTCCCCTAGTAATGATGTGCTCCATACACCCTCCCCTAGTAATGATGTGCCCCATACACCCTACCCTAGTAATGATGTGCTACATACACCCTCCCCTAGTAATGATATGCTCCATACACCCTCCCCTAGTAATGATGTGCCCCATACACCCTCCCCTAGTAATGATGTGCCCCATACACCCTCCCCTAGTAAGGATGTGCCCCATACACCCTCCTCTAGTAATGATGTGCCCCATACACCCTCTCCTAGTAAATATGTGCCCAATACACCCTCTCCTAGTAATGATATGTTCCATACACCCTCCGCTATCAATGATTTGCTCCATACACACTCCCCTAGTAATGATATGCCCCATACACCCTCCTCTAGTAATGATGTGCCCCATACACCCTCCCCTAGTAAAGATGTGCCCCATACACCCTCCCCTAGTAATGATGTGCCCCATACACCCTCCCCTAGTAATGATGTACCCCATACACCCTCCCCTAGTAATGATGTGCCCCATACACCCTCCCCTAGTAATGATGTGCCCCATACACCCTCCCGTAGTAATGATGTGCCCCATACACCCTCCACTAGTAATGATGTGCCCCATACACCCTCTCCTAGTAATGAAGTGCCCCATACACCCTCCCCTAGTAATGATGTGCCCCATACACCCTCCCCTAGTAA